>NW_005187669.1:571303-585823 GCF_000239375.1 Pundamilia nyererei | reverse complement strand
GTGTGCGTGCAGCACAGCGCAGTAGAGCAGAGTGGCGGGTCTAATGCGATTACGTCCCTTGTCTCCGTGCAGAACTGATAAGGTATTAGAGGGCGGGCCGTGATGAGATTTAAATTAATTCAGCCTCCATTCAAATTCACCATGAGATGAGCTGCTCCATTATTTGGCCTTCCAGCCCAACACTTCTCCTCCTTCCATCCCTCGTCTCCTCCCTCGCTCCTCTTTTCTCTTGTGACACACCTCCTTCCTTCTTTCCTTACTTCCTTTCCTTTCGCCTCCCTACATTCCTCCATCTCTCTCCTTCGTCTCTAACTTCTTCCCCTCTTTTCTCTCGTTCCTTCCTTTGTTTCTTCTTCCTCCCCTCGCTACTTTTTTCTTCCTTGTTGCCTCCTTTCCTTTGCTCTTTTCCATCCCATCGTCTCCCTCTCTTTTCCTCCTCTTTTCCATATATTATGTTCATTTGGATTCTTCCTGCCTTCTTCCTCCTTTCAGTCATATTTATATCCAACTTCATCCCTCCTCACTTTTCTCTCTTTCTTTGCTCTTCATTTATTTTCCCTGCATCCTGTTTCTTTTCCTCATTTGAAAGTGATTCCTTCCTTTCTCTCAGTCTCCTCAGTCGCCTCCTTCTTCCTTATTTCCTTCTTTGCAGCTGTGTCCCTTCTTCCATAAATCCCGTTTGCGTCCTTTCCTCACTTTGGACAAAATCATCTTCTTCCCTTTCTTCCATCCTTCCTTTCATCCCACACTTCCTTCTTCCTTGTCTTCCTTTCCATTTCTCACGTCCGTTTGGATTGTCTCTTCCTGCTCTTCATCCTTACTTACCTACCTTTTCCTCAGCTGTTACTCATTTTATTCTCTTCCTGTTTATTACCACCTTTCCTTTTTTTCGCTTCCTTCATGCCCATTTCATTCCCCTTTGCCCTCGTTGCTTCCTCACCTTCCCACCTTGCTCATTAAACCTGTTTTCCTTTATTCCTTCACACCTTTGCAACTAAATCCTTTTCCCTTCTTTTCTTCCTCCAACATTATTTAATTTGCCTTCCTCCTTCATTCCTAATTCCCTCCCTAACCCCTTTTCCTTCGTTCTTTTTCACATTACTATATCATATCCTCTTTCCTACCTCCCACCCTTTCTTCCTTCCTTCCATTTATCCTTATTTCATTTCTCCTTGTGCTTCTCATTAAACCTTTCTTTCCTTTCCTACCTTTCCTTGCTTCCCACCTTCCTCTCTTTTTTCCAACCTTTCCTCCATGCTTATTTTATTTCCCCTTTCCTAATTTCTCCATTCAGTCATGTCCTCCTTTCCTCATTCCTTCCTTCTGCCCTTATTTCATTCCTTCATCCTCCCTCCCTTCTTCATTTCCCTCTCAAAATCCTCTTCACACCGTCCCTCCTTTTATTTCTCTCCTCTCACCTAATTCCTTACTCCTCCTCCTCTCCTCCACCCAGAGTCCCTCACCATTAACCCCCCACCAACCCACCCACCCACCCTCCTCTTCCTCCTCACTCCTTCCCTCCTTCCACTGGTGTAGCTCTTCTTAAACAAAACATTTAACCAAATGGAGTAAAGCTTAGCCTATTAGAGTGAGCGGCTTAACGTGTGTGTGTGTGTGTGTGTGTGTGTGTGTGTGTGTGTGTGTGTGTGTGTGTGTGTGTGTCCCTGCGTGCTTCCCATTGCTTGTGCATGCATATTAATGTGTACACGTGTGTGTTTCTCAGTGTGTGTGTGTGTGATTAAACCCAGCCACCGTTCAGGGCCGTCCTCTGCTGTGTGCTCCCCGCCGCTCTCGGCCAAAATTACACAAACGGCTCGGTAAATAAAGTCGGTCGCCGCGTCTCAGCGGCGGCCCGAGCGTTAGAAGACGCTCAGCGGGTCGTTGTACGGGAGATTTTTGTGGCGCTTCAGAGAAAATTTCAAACCGTTTCATCTGAAATGTGACTCGTGATGATCTACCTTTTGTTTCCTGGGTTTTTTTCCGCGGTCAGAGGTGATGGGGCCGCGGGGAGGACGGAGACGGAGTTCAGCTTCTCGCTCAAGGACGCTCGGCGTGAGCGCGGCCGCCGCGACACCTTTGACCCTCCAGCATCGGCGTGACCGGCGGCGCTTATTCTGCTCCCACAATGAGATTTTTTTCCCCCCAATTTCAGCTTTATTCAGAGCCGCAGACGGGGAGGGATTGGCTGCGACAATTAGCAAATGGCTCGATTTGCATATTCCTAATCACTTTATTTTGATTAAAATAGCTGCAGAGCTCGCGCGAGGAAACCCTCTCAAACCTCCAACCCCGAGCGGCTGGAGCGCCGGCATCCGTGCGGCGGGAACCTGAACGAGCTCATCAGCACAAACACCTGGAAGTCAAACATTTCCAGAGCAGGTTAACGCTCTCATTATGGAGCAGAAGAACACCGGGTACTCGCTGCTCTTCCTCACACACGAAAACAAACTGTACTCTCAGTGAATATTAACCTCATTAACCTGAACCCCGCCGACCTGTCGCCAGGAGACTCCACAAATGCACTTTAATTATGTTTCGCTTTTTGTCAGGATGTCAGAGAAATCTGCAGACGTGATGGACGGCTCTGAAAGAATTTTCCATTTAGTGCCGACGTTCAAAAAGAGGAGAAACACGGTGTTCTCTGTTTAAATATTTCACTTCATTTAGATTCAGGATGTTTAGAAAGCAGACGGATAATAACGAGTGACTTTAAGTGTGCTGTTTACCAGCAATTTTATTTTTTAGGCATTGTCAATTTGCTCATAAAAAATTCAAGAGCAACGAGTGGAAACTGAAAATATTACTTTTTTGGAGGGAGAAAAGTTGGAGCATCAGTTAAAAACAAAATGGAACCATCATCAGTCATCATGTGAAGGCATAAATATCAGCTGCTGTTATTGTCTTCATGTAAGTCAAGTGTTTGTGCGCCATCATGCAAACTGAAGACCCCCTCCTCCCCTCCCTCCCTCGTCTCTGACAGCTGTTTATTTTATCTCTCAGTCTGAGTGTGAGTGGATGTCACGGCCGCCATGTTAGCTTGCTGGAAACAGAAGAGCAGACTGTGCAGGTGCGTCTCTCAGGTACGGTGGACGGTCTGTTGGTGCAGTAACCTCACAGCGAGCCTCGCGGTTCCTCAGATCTCCTTCTTTTTCGGGGGTCGCCTTTTCTAAGCTCTTCATCGTTTCCTGGCAGTTCCATCTTCAGTTAGCTGAGTTGCAGGGCTTGTATCAGCATCCACCTGTCGATCAAAGAGGCCACACCTATAACACTGCAAACATTAAGCCTAAATCCTCGACGCCAGCAGAGTCATTCCTGTTGAACTTCTTTGACATCCGCCTTTGACATAGTAACACGTCGCTAACTTCAGTAATCACAGTTACAGTTACTTGCGTTACAAATGTTCTTCAGTCGTCCTGAGTCCTCCTCATTTCACTACAGTCAGCTGATTTCAGTTTGTGTGGAGGTGGAAAATCATGGAGCGGTCTACATGGACATTACTTTGATTTTTATTGCACTAAAGGATGAAAACACAAAGCTAAAGTGCAAACAGGACTGAAACAGCTGCGTTTATACTGCTAGCACAGCCATCATGCTAACGCTAAGCTAGGTAAGAACTCGGAGTGGAGCCGAGTGTGTGCAGACCCCGGCACTGCAGCCAGGCTGCAGCCTCCGTTTTTACCTGCCCGTGCTTCTACAGTAGAATCACCGTGATGATCACTTTGAAGTCTCTTCGGGGCGGTTCTTATCTTTGTTTTTGTTTTTTCGGCTTTGCGTTCGTAGCTAAATATGCAGAGAAAGATCATGTCTGTCCTGGTTAGGACAGGGATTTGTGTTGGTGTGTGGGACTGGAGCCTGCAGCATAAGAACAATAATTTTCCTCCTGGGAGTAACTAAAGAACGTGCTGCATTACTTTGAAGAATCAACGAGTAATAAGTGGCACCATGATGGTATTTAGCGCACTGGAAAGTCAGACAGCTGCACGCACCGTGGCGCTCACGGTCTAATGATAAAACGTATGTCACCTGAGCAGACTCGCGTGTAATCGCCACTCAACCCGTAACCAAGTGGATGAGTTCTACAGAACTTCTCCACACATGCTGTTCTGCTGTAAACGGGTTCATTTCTGCTGTAAAGTCGGACATTTTAACGTGGGACTCTGAGGAGTGACTCACCGCTGGAGCCACCCTCAAGCGGCCATTAGAGGCGGTTCAGCTTCACTTTTCAGCCCTGCAGGTTGAAATGAGTGGAAACGGAGTCGTCTCTGCAGCAGGGGTCCAATCTCCAAACTGGCAAAGGATCTTCAAATCCCCTCAAAGTGTAATTTAAAGTTTTAAACGCGTTCTCGCCAGTCTGTTTGTCTCCCTGTGAAACCCGTGATCTCCTCCGTGACTCATCGCCACATCTGCTGTGAACTCTGCTCGGAGTTTGATTTTTAAAAAACAACTTTTTGTTTCTGTTCAAAGCGTCTTCGTCACTTAAACATCCGTTAAATAAATGTTCCAAAGCGCCGAGTCACAGTCGCGTGATCGTTATCAAACTCTTATCAGCGATTAAAAGCTGCAGAGCAACGTTTGCGTTCGCCTGTAATCAGCACAAAGACGCTAATCAGAAACCACGAGCGAGGACGTAACGCACACGGGGGTGACAAATGACAGAGAAAACAACAACTTTGTGTTTGTCAAATGAGGTGCTGGACCACCACGAAGCCTGGTTCGCCCGCGGTGTGGGAATCGTGGGAAACAGTCTTTCCGGAGAATGTCCATCAAACCGCCGAGTCCGCTAGAAGATGTGTTAACGCAGGTTTGTCCTTTTTCATGGAGCCGTTAAAAATACGACCGCAGACATGTTTGTTTTACTGCAGAACGGGCCAGAAGGTGAGTTTTTAACACCACCTGCTTAGGAAATGAGGTCATGTGTATTGATATGTGTTCACCTGCCCTCTCTGCACATGTGTTAGGAGTAAAAACCCCTCAGATTGGCCCTTTAATGACCCTGTAGGTCTCCCTGCTGGGCCCACTCAGGTTTTATATACTTACATATAACTTTTTAGGCGATCGCCGTCACACCGGCTGTGGACTCTGGTTCTAATTTGGTGGAGCCGGGTTTGGTTATAATGACGTGTTTGGAAACATTGAGAGCAGAGGTCCAGCTGTGATCTGAAGATGTTTCTGAAGAACAGCTAAAACGAAAACAGTGTGTTCGAGAGCTCAGAACACGATGTACCGAAGCTGAAGTCATACTCGAGAAGAAGAAAAAATCTTCAGTTTGTTGCATAAAACTCGATTTGCAGCTTCTTATTTTGTTTCCTTGTTTCTTATCATGTAAAGCAATGATTACTTCTGGCTGAAAATGAGCTCGCGTTGAAGGTCTGGGATGCTGACTATCCATCAGCATTACTGTAAATGTGCCAGTGTTAACCAAATGGCTTGTCTGGAATGGTTGTTCATTGCCCAGATGTTAAATTAGCCATTAAAACAAGAATAAAACAACAATATTCACAGAAGAGAGCAAAGGAAATGAAGCAGACAGCATGCAGTAAAGAAATAAGACTGGGCATAAAATCCAACATTACAGATTTAAAAGGTAAATATGGAAGACGCACACAAAGTTTACACCTCTGTCAAAGTCTTCCAAACAAAAGCTCAAACTTGTTGTTTTTCTGAAACTCTGTGAAGCGTGGCCCTCGTCTTTGTGAGTCAACTCAGCTCAGAGAGGCGACATTCATAGCAAGGACACATAGGGACATGTAACTGTAGCCGACTTTCCATTTATTTCCTACATTTCCTGAAACATCGGATTTTCCAGCAGAGATATCCAGACCTCCTCCGGCTCTTTTGCGAGAACTTTGTGGCTCTGCTGGATCCGATGTCCTGGTTTTACCCTGGGACCTCCCAGTAGGACGTGTCTGGAACACCTGGCCCAGGAGGCGTCCGTGTCAGATGCACAGACCACCCCAAGTGGCTGATTTGGACTCTCAGCCGGTCTGTCAGGGAGAGCCCAGCCCCCCCTTGCAGGAAGCCCATTTCTCCAGCTTGTATCTGTAATCTCGTTCTTTCGCTCATTACCCAGAGCTCGAGAATGTCGCTGAGTGTAAGGACGAAGGCAGACCGATAAATCTGGTGCTTTGCTTTGACACTTGTACCGGTACAGCCGCCGCCCTGCTCCTGCTCGCCCTAATCCTCACCCCACGTTCCTCCACTTGGGGCAGGAACTCGACTTTGACCTCGGCCTTTTTATTAAAGTCGGGGCTTCCAGAGGAGACGCTGGTCTGTAGACCGGCTGTTTCTTACAGGGGTTGTTAACTGTGTGTCTGTGGACTGAATACATTCTGTGCAGCGAAGTCTTTAATGTGATTTAAGGAGTCGAGCTTCCGAGCCTGGAGTTCAAAGGTGATTTCACTCATCGTGGCCCCGACCTGGCTCTTCCTGCACCGATGTCCTGGTTTACGAGCGGTTGGCGGAAGTTCCTCGTGGTGCCGTTGCTCCCGAGTGTTTCCTCCTCTTGGCAGGTGTTTGGTATGAGCAGGAGGAGCGCCTCGTGCATTAAAGTGTAATGGGGATAAAACGGAGAGGAAAAGAGCAAACGTCTGTGCGCCGTGTCACCGACCTCGTGTTTCTCAATTTGTCTTCTCATTCGCCTGCTCCTCCCCGTTTCCCCCAGCCCTCCTCCTACTGCCCCCCCATCTTTGTCTCCTAATCGCTCCCTCCTCTCTGCAGTTCTTTCCTCCTCCTCCCATCCTTTCTTTTATCTTATTTGTGTGCTCCCAACTCCCACCTTAAAATCAAAATAGGATCCACGGAGGTGCAGCTCAGTGCACCGGTGATTATTTATTTGCCTTTCATTTTCTGTATTTAACTTTGATTTCCCCTGGTTAGTTGTTGGGGATTGAGTGGGGAGCAGAAAGAGGCTCTTCCAGGGGAGCGCTCGAGTACACGGGCATCCTCTCTTGCCTAAGAGTCCTTCAGTAAGGCACCGAATACCTACCCTGACCTCTGACCTCCCGGTGCAACATGAGGGCTTGCAGAAGGAGAATTTTCTCCGGTCTTTGGATGTTTTTGAGAGCAGGATTAGAGGCAGCAGCACATTCTGGCTACAAGCTGAACATGTTTTTAATAATAATAAGACTCCAAAGTAAAAATAATATCAGGGAGGAAGAATGAGGGAGACGGGCGGATAGAGCTTTTCCAGAAATCAATGCAATCAGAGCATCGGCAATATCCGATTGATTCATACACGAATAAACAATATTCAGAATATTTCAGCATGGAAAAATCCTAATATTACCATGGAAACAGAGCTTAGGCAGGCTGCAGAAGCCGAACAGTAAACAAGATAAGGTGTGTGCGTGCCTCGGCATCCCGGCTAATCTCAGGCACGCATCACTCTCGGGTTTCTCATAAGTGAGATAAGAGCTTGTCCAAGTTATTGCCAACCAGATAATATGTTTACATGCGGCCAATCGAATGTGAAATACCTGAATGTCGCAGGTAATAATTGGATATCGACAAGCGAGTTAATATGGAAGATGGTGACTCACCGTCTGCAACCTGTTGAGAAACAAGTTTGACAACGAGGCTCCGGGTTTTCCTCTGTTTCTGTTTTTAATGAGGTTTTTATCTGCAGCTCAGGTCGCTGCCCGCCGCTGCCTGGCTGCAGGTCGTTTACGTCCTTCTGGACAAATACAGGTGGAGAGGTTTTCCAATCGCATCCGCAAACTCGGCTGCGAGGAAGATCGGGCTTTTTCCTGAAATATGACCTCTCCTGCTCTTTTTCCAGCTCCGTGTTTTAATCTGAGACTCTACCAGAGGAGCTTTGTATGAGTCTTAGTCCAAAATAATCTGTAATAATCCAAAATAAATGTGGTCCAGCAAAGAGTCTGTGTGTTTTATCCTTTCATTTGGCTCTGGTTAAAACCGTCCGGATGTGGCACCAAAAGAAAATCCTGGCGTTGGTTTTCGGAGCCTTCGGCCGTGTTACGGTCTGCAGGCTGAGGCCAGGCAGAGTTTGGAAAACATGTCCTGCTTTTTGGTGTCCACGCAGACTTCAAGCAAACCCTGCTCAAACAAATTCACAGGACCGGCGGGTTCATCGTGAGTCGGAGCTCAGTCATGACTCGTGCTTGTCCTCGGTGCTGATCCTGGTTCAGTCCTGACTCCGTTTTAACTGGAGCGTTCACACCTTCAGTTCAGTGCCTCGGTCCTAAAACTGCTCTGGTAATATCAGACATGTTGCTAAAAACTGGAAGTCTGAGGTGACTAAATTAAAAATACAAATTATACTTTAAATACAAGTAAAAATAAATAAATAAATGAAATAAATCCCAAAAGTTTGATTCTGTCCATCTGGACGTTTTCAGTGGGAGAAACGTTTCGTCATCATCAGGTGACTCCTTCAGTCTCAGCTGGTTTCCCACCAGCACCACTGACTGACAATAGGCTGGGAGGTCAGTTCCTTGATCATTAATATGCAAATTCTCATGACCACTGATCAATAACCATGAGTCCCAGTCACAGAGAGTTGGTGAACGGTTGCAATCACAGCATTGTCAGATGGTGACCCCCCCTCCTCGATTCAGAGATGGTCTTTCCCTTTTCACGTAAACGGCCTCCTACGATGAACAGAATCGACCTTTTGGGACTTACCTGAGTATCAAGTATAAGTTTTTAGTTGTTTTTAATTTTAATGTTTAAAACAGAACAACAGCAACACTGAAAGTCACAAAGGCTCAAACTGAAATTAAATCGTTTTAGTTTCATCTTAAAAAAGCAAATTTAATCCAGAAAATAAACAAAACAATAAAAGTGAAACTAATGAAAAATACAAAATGATAAACCCTGAAATAAATCAGCATGTTGTTCCAGTTAAACAAACTCGATCAGTTTTTTCTTCTTGGTACAAAAAAATAAATAATTAAAACGTTAAAGCGATTTTTTTTTCCTGTATCACAGAAATATTCAGTGTTTTTTGTCTTTGCTGTTTAACGTGGAGGACATAAATGTTCAGAGCTCTGACCTTTGACCACGTCCTGGTTTCAGGTCAGGAAAAATAGGAACAGGAAGTCTGGATCAGCCGTGCGCTCTGCTGTAAGACTTCTTAAATATGACAGACGAGTGATAACCGCTCACAGCAGCGGCTGATTAGTTGGCAAACAAGCTCTTAACGATGAGGTGAAAATTAAACAGCAAATCTCTCTGATTAGCAAAATAATTCGGAGCTTTTTGTGACTGCGGAAAGGTCAAAAGGACGAAAAGATAACTTTTAAAATCGTGAAATATCACCTTCTCTCTAAAAATAAACTCTTTGAGGCACTGATGAGAAAATGCATCTAAAACTGTGAAACGGGTGAAACTGCACAGCTTCATCGCAGGGAGAAGTACGACCACCTCAGCGCTCGATTCAGGCTTCTGAAGTCTTAGATGGAGGTCAGCCGTCAAGTAAAGGGCTGCACAAGTCGTCATTTTATCCCCGAAAATCAGATTCTAGCCCCGAGTTGTTGGCCTCTCACGATTCTTTTTATACGTTTGTGTGTGTGTGTGTTCTTAAAATCGTCCAGGATTAATCAGCGCTGTTGTCGGGCTAAATATTTGAACCAAAACATAAAAAGTTCCCGAGTTATTCACACGATTCACGTCTCGTTCCTCTTCTTCATCCGTGAGCACGGCGGCAGCGACCCGCCCGAGGTCCAGGCCGCTGTAAAAGCAGCCGTAAAAGGAAATGGAGAAATGTGCAGGAATAAATCTGCTCAAAGCACTGTGACTGATAAAAGTTTATTAGAAGTGCTTTTGTGGAGTCTGGAGTCCTGAGCGGGCTCTCTCCACGCCTGGCTCCAGAAATCTGTCTTGGCAGAGCGTAAAGGCCCTCTGAGGCGGCGTCAGCGCCGTGTGACAGTAAAACCCTCCACAGAAACCAACACTAATGGAATTCTCTTCAGCGAGGTGTCCCATACTGCCCATTCAGAGGAAGAGGAGGAAGCCCCTCCATCCCCCAACCCAGCGCTAAAGAATGCAGCACACCCCCAACAGCGCCTTTATGCTCAGAAGTACCATCGCCGGACGGTTATTTTCATTTACATTTGTATTTGAGGCGAGGCGCCATGAGAGAGGTGGCAGATGAAGACTGAATTCCTCGAATAGCAGCAGAACAAGTGCACAGCGGGAATGAAGCAGCGAGCGATATCACGGTAATCTCTGAGCGAGCGAGGCAGAGGGAAGTCCTGCGTGAAAGAGAGGCAGATGGATGGTGTTAGACGCTGATGGGAAACCACACTGACGAACACAGAGGAGCCCCTAAACGCTCAGTAATTATAAATCCTTTCCACTCCACAAAAAAAGCCACTTTGTGCCCCTGAATTAAGCCTCCTGGGGGGCAGCTGTGGTGGGGGAGGGGGGGTTCCTCTCCCGTGGCCATATGTTTGTGGACATCTGAACACTGTTGGACTGGTCAGTGCGTCAGGTGGGGCTCGTGGCATTTGAGGCTGGGGGCGGCACTGGCTATCGATTAGTGGGGAAACAGTCCGGCCGTCACATACAAGCAGCCCTTGGAGATGTTCGTATGATGGAGGTCTTCACCCTTTCAGTAGGTAGAGCCATCCAGCAGAGGTGGGCGCAGAGAGGGCCGGCCATCTGCCGTGACGCGCTGGAAGGTGAGGGGAAAGGGAAGAAAGAGGAGGTCCCTCAGCCCGGGTCTGATCTCGCACTGACGCTGAGCTTTATCGCAGAGTTTGAAGTCTAATCTTGAAAGTGTCGAGTCTGAACCCACAGGAGTGGAGCCTGATCGACATCACCGAACCTCCTCACACCCGCTGTAGCCATCAGTGCATGTTGGGAAATAAACTCCTTTTTTACTTAGACTCACAATAAACACCTTCTTTCATAGAGTTATCATGGTGTCACCACAAATGAGCCCCGTGTGTGTCCAGAAGCAACACGGAGGAGGTCCGTGTTGCAGGTCTAAAAAGGGCTGACCTCTGACCTTGTTTAACCTGCTGATGACTTTGAACCTAAACTTTGATCAGCCCCTCGTGCCAAAAGTATGTGGACAGGTGTTGCAAAGGCTGTCGATTTCTGATTCCCTGCAGAGCCCGTTAACCATTTTCAACAGAACGAATTATTATTGGTCATAATTTTAAGAAAATATCCGAGTGCAGTTTGTGCGACGGGCAGAACCTTTTCTCTTTGTTCTCCCCGCAGATTTCCCAACATGCCGCTCTCTGAAGAGGCTGGCACAGTTTTTGACATTGGCACAATTTTCAAGAAAGTACCAACCACACAAGAGACAGTTTGCAATTAAAATAAAAACTTTGCCAGTGTCATTAAAACTGAGATTTCTTTGTGCCCTTTGAAAGTTCTTCAAAGTTGTCTTCGGTATCAGGAATCAGTGTGAACATTGGGAAAAGAAAGAGCCCGGCTCGCTACCTCAAACAAGAAGCTTTAACCTTAAAGGAGAATAAATAAGAAGGCGCAGGAAGCGTTTGTGTACCTTACAGGCAGGACTCGGGGAACAGGGCGCTCCTCGCCTCTGGCTTTATATTTCTCGAGTTTGCTTGGTGCGGTTTAGAAATGTGCAGCGTGAATAATGAGGAAATTCTGTTTGTGCAATAAGACGTGGAGGTGACAGTTAACAGTCATGATTATTGGTTTCAAATGTCACGAGAACTCAATATTGTGACAGTGTGAACTCCACACCGACAGCATTTAAAACAACACATGCCAGTGTTTTACAAGTATAAATGGACCCGATTGTGCAGCCCTGTGTAGATTCACTGCTCGCTCCCATGACTGTTATATAATAAAAGGAGGTTAAACGCCTCAAGAATATTCCTATTCATCAGAACAAACCGGGGGCTGCCTATGGCTAAGCTTATCCTATTAAAGGCAGTCCAAAAATAAAATTACTTCTTTTAAATAGAAAGCCCTTTCACTAAATCCCCATAAAGGATTTAACTTGCCAAATCAGCCATTTGGTGGAACCTTTTATCCAAAGCGCCTTACAGGAGAACGAGTGCATACGTTTGTAATGATGCCGGCCCGACTGTGTCGCATCCACACAGGGTGGCCTTATTCATGCTTTACGGTCTAACCGGTTAGATAAACAACCCGTTTGTGTCTCTGAGACGCCTCAGCGATGGGGTTCCAGCAGAAGCCATGTTGGGTTTTTGGAGCCGGAGGTGACCTCGCGCGCTAAATTATCAGCAGGCTGCATCATAAAACTGTAAAAGTGCAACGCACACACACTGATACCTGCTGAACAAAAAACACCAGAAAAACTCACATCAGTGGGATGAAGGCTAGCACGCGCCGCCGGGCTGGCACACACCTGTCCGTCAAAGTGGCCACACCCATTGATTCCAGATGATGTTATAGCAAAAAAAGCTTGTGTACAGCTCACCTGTCTGAGGTGGACAAAGGTGGTCCTGCCTCAGTGTCTGTAAGGGTTTACTGGTTAGTCTTTGGGGACGCTCATATGGATCCTGCTGCTACGGGTAGACCATGAACTGTGAGTTCAAGGGTCAGGGTTTCAGACACGTGGCTGAGTTTTAAAAGCATGAAGGTGTTACGTTTACAGTCTTTGACGGCGTTTTGGCCACTTTGGTCAGTGAGGACACGGCTGTCGCCCTGGTGGGCGTATACAGGTTAAAAAATTATGCGTTGGCGATGCTTCCTCCATGGATCCGGCCACCAACTCAGCAAACAGTCATCTCTACGTCTTTTTTCTGGGACTTTAACAAAAGAACAAAATGAATGCTTGATTGTGCGTTTTGAAAGTCGTGACCTCCCGGGTTTATGACATCGGGATGTGGCGGCCGTGACAGCGTGACCTGTGACTTTGTGGCTCAGTGATACTTGCCCATGGTTTCTGGGTTATGGTGCGAGCCGTCGCGAAGCATAAACACTGCATCTCTCCCATCATCACACGCAGGGTGAAGGCAGCTCTGTGACACCTTAAAACTTTCCTCCTCCTTTAGCGCACTCCTTGTTTTTCCTGTCGCCGGCATCTGCGGTTAAATGAGTCGAAGCCGCAAGGCGGCGGCGGAGCTGTTGGCATGGACGGGCTGCAGTGACCTATATACGAGTGAATGTAAGTCTGTGTCGGAGTTCAGAGTCTCTCAGGCTTATAGCAGCTCATGACTGGATGGAGACGGCGCCGTGTTAGCTGAGGACACGCACACGTGAAGACACACGCCCACATATGGAGACATTCATGCACGCGTACGCTCAGAAATATGTACACGTGACGGGAGGACACGGGGGGAGAAAGCAGACGTTAAATACGACACAGACACACTAGATCACAACGTATAGACGCACACACAGACACGTGATGAGGCCAGATCTTAAAAAGGATCAACTTGAACACACACGGATGCTAATTAAACACACACAGATGTACACAGAGCGACTGTCTCATGCATGTTTTATTGACCCGGCTCGCTCCCTTTCTACACCTCCTCCGTCTCGCCTCCTCTCATCACTCGCTTCCTCTCTCTATACCTCTGCAAACCTCCCTTTTCATCTCCTGCTCTCTCGCTCCCTCTCTTCCTTTAATCTTCCTCTTCCTCTCTTGTTTTTTCCTGTTTCACCTCCTTTTGTCCTCCTCTGACCTCCCGGAGCAGAACAGATCAACCTGACAGGCCGGCCGAAGGAGAAGCGGAAGAAGAGAATTCACTTCCTCGCCCCCTTATCTCCTCATCTCCTCCCTTCTTTTCCTCCTCTTCCTCTCCATCCGCTGGCCCCTCTTGACCTCCTCTCTACATCTCCTCCTCCTCCTTGTCGCCTCCTCCTGACCTCTCCTCTCACTCCTGTTTTTCTCGCTCTCCTCCACCCTCCTGACCTCCCTCCTCTTCGCCACCCCACCCCTCCTCCACCCTTCCTCCTCTCCTCCTAATTAGCACCTGAGCGTACAGGCCTGGTTAATATTCGGCGGCGAGGCGCTGCGACGGCAGAAGGGCACCTCGCCGTCTCTCTCTCGCTCTCCCTCCCTCTCTCTCCTGCGCTGCTGTTGCTATGGTAACGCCATGGAAATGAAGCACAGCGCTCTCTATCTCTCTCCTAATTTTTTTTTTGCCCCCCTCTCCACCCCTACCTGCCTCCCCTCTTCCTCCCCCTTCACTTTGTAATGAGTCACTGCATCCATTAAATTTTAGGATGGAAGGACAGCGGGGCGCTCGCGAGGGCAAAGCGGCGTGCTCCGAGGCAGAAAACTCAAATTTGAGGCGTTAAAAAAACTTTTTTATTTTTCCTCAAAATAAAAGAAAAAAGTGTGTGTGTGTGTGTGTGTGTGTGTGTAAAACGTATAGTCATTGTGAGCTTTAATTATTTATCGGAGGCTCAGATGGATGTTTGCGATGAGTCGCTGCAACCAAGGACGGAGTTATTTTGTTGTTGATTTATTTATTTATTTAGCTCCTGACAGAGTTCACTGAACTGTGTGTGTGTGTGTGTGTGTGTGTGTGTGTGTGTGTGTGTGTGTGTGTGTGTGTTTGCTGGGGGTTTCGGGGGGTGTTTGGACTGAGGCCTTGG
>NW_005187669.1:569636-571090 GCF_000239375.1 Pundamilia nyererei | reverse complement strand
TGTGTGTGCGTGTCCAGTCTGACAGCTGGAGGTCACGAGGATTTCGTATGTGTGTGTGAATCAGCATATTTGTGTGGCTCTTCATAGATATTCATAGTGTGTGTGTGTGTGTGTGTGTGTGTGTGTGTGTGTGTGTGTGTGTGTGTGTGTACACTATCTGCCATTTCACCAAAAACAACGCTCATTAAAGCTCAAGTTTTCCGACGTTTCCCTTCAGCCGAGCGGTGTCGCGCTTGTCGCTGATCTTGACCTCTGACCTCTGTAAACTCTGTTTCAGTGTGTGTGTGTGGCAGGAATACAGGCGTGCGTTTTCCTGTTTAATATTGTCAGCGTGGAGCGATAAGTCGGGCGTCTGCCTTTATTTATTTAAATGTCAGGCAGTCGCAGCTGAAATGAAGCTAATGTGAGAGTGGAATTAAAACCTCATCCAGGCTTCGTGAAGCCGCCGAGGCAACAGATTTATAATGTCAGATTTACTGGTGTTTATATTTATATTAGAGGCGTCCAATCCCCTGGGGCGCTGTGCGGGTCGATCCGGGTGATCCTTCCTTTGCGGCTCTGCGGCTAACGGGGAAAATGACGCTTAATTAATGGCAACAGCCTCTAAATTTCTCACCACAGAACCGATTGTCTTCCCCTGCTTCTCCCGCTCGTTCAGTAGCTGCCGATCGTCGCCTCCACCTTCTTTTCTTTGCTTTTTAAGACGAGCACAGAGCAGCACATCAGCCGTCCCTAATTAGCAGTGATTCCGTAAGTTCGGCCGATGCAGCGCGAGGAAGCCCGGCTGTGGTCGGGGGGAGAAGCGTCACTCGCACACGAGCCTCTGTGGTGTCAACAGCTCCTGACAGCAGCTTTTCCTGCTCGCATTAATAATGCAACACTTTCATAAGGTCCATCAGCATTTGGGGGCTAGGCTGTAACTCCACATGCTGAATCAATAAGTTATTTTCAGAAGTCTCGTTTTGAATGAGGTGAAAGGTCAACAGAGAGTCGAGTGTTTTACAAACAAGTACTCTTAGATGAAGGAGTAGTACATCAAAGTATACTTCAAGTACCAACAGTAAAAGTACTCATCATACAGAAGTCTGTGTTTCGTAGTTTTTTTGTCATAATTATTGATTTATCAGTGTAGACGCTGAAAATAATTCTGTTGATACAGATGATTGTTATTCATACAGGACCTGCTGTTAGATTTATATATGCAAGCCTGAGTAATAGTTTTCTAATCTGCAGTGTGGAGCGAGTTTATTCCAGTTACCTCAAAATAAAAACCTGGAGAATGACCAACCCTGGAACTACGTATGAAACTACAATAACTCAGACATGCAGGACAAGGTGCAATATTTCCATCCGTGACAGTGGAGTGTGTGTGTGTGTGTGTGTGTGTGTGTGTGTGTGTGTGTGTGTGTGTGTGTGTGTGGATCGATCTGTCTATTAGATATTATAATAATACT
>NW_005187669.1:551154-569519 GCF_000239375.1 Pundamilia nyererei | reverse complement strand
GGGGGGGGGGGCAAACAGACGTCAGTAAAACTGATCATTTAAATCAAATATTACAATTTTTTCCTTCTGTATAAAAAAATCATAAGAAATATTGTTTTTGGTTTTATTTTTTATTGGAAGGGATTCTCTGCTCCTGCACTTAAATCATATTTAATGAAAATTTGAGTGAAAAAATAACTTTTTTGTAACGAACTCCAGCTAACAGCAGGTTTCTGACAGACTGACGTCAAACAGGATCCACAGATTTGGTTTCATTGAGCTGGAATCAGATTTTTGTTCAGATCGGCCGTATCAGCGAGCCGTGGGAGCTCACGCACTGTAGGCGTGAGCTCAGCGGCGTGAGCTCAGCGGCGTGAGCTGCGTGCACAGACGCACGGCCTCAGGTCCGCACATCTTCGGTCGGCCTGTTCGGTTTCTGCTGGTTTTTCTGTCTGCGCGTAGAAACAGCTGCGAGTTCAAGCTGAACGTCACATCTGGATGGGTCAGGGTAAAATCAGCTGCGATGGCGTGCGGAGGCAGAAGCACTAAAGAAACTTCTGGACCTGCCTATCTGGAAAATAAATTCCACTAGAACCAAATTGATTTGGTTTCTATCCAGATGAATCATAATAGAAATAGACAGACGTTAATTAACCTCTTTATTGTTTTTCAAGCGCCACGGGGATAATTACCTCGCCGTGGCAGAGGGAAAAAGCCTGGTAGACCGAATGTGATGGATGATGTCAAACCTTCCAGTAGAAATAACAACTTAAATATTGAAGCACAAACGAGCCGTGATTGGAAACGTTTATGACGACAGTTCCACGTTTTTACAGAAAGAAGTTTCTAAATATTTTTCTGGGTCTAACGAGCCGATTCTTCTTCTGGTTCTTCTTTTGTTCCTTTAAATAAATTCAATTATTCTTCAGTGATTGTTTTAGATTTGTTGACAGTCCCCCACGCTGCTCCTTATGCTTCCCAGAATTCCCACCGGGAATCAGAAATGAAAGTGAAACTCGTGGATTGCGTCTCTGTTGTATTAAATTACTGCGGAGGCCCCGCTGACGTCAGGTCAGGCAGAGAGTTGGCAGCTGAAGAGACGTTAGATCAGTGACGGAGGGATGAATAGATGGATCGATGTCATTCGTGTTGAGCTCTCGAGGTCAACCTTGAGACGCTCAACGATACGAGAGTTTGGCCGGCTCCACGCACATCGCGGTCACGTGACCGAGAGCGCCGTTCCAATCGCCCAGCCAATCACCCGAAACCCAAACTGCACTCAAGGTTCTCTGCCAATGAAAAGACAGCTCTGTTCTCATCAGTGCATCAAATTGCCTCATAAGATCCATCGGTCATTAAGTCTCCGCTTCCATTTAACGCTTCCAAGTTGTCTAATGCTTAACGGGCCTTTTGGCCTTGGGCCGTGCTTCTAAGCGCGGACCTTTCTTTTCAAAATAAAATGCGCTCGTGCTCAGCGCTGCTTTTCTGCTCCTTTTGAGTCTGAGGCTCGAATCAGAGCTGCCATTTTCACTTAATTTTACTTTATTCAGTTTTATGAGGTCATGCGATTGGTCCGTTTGTACCTTTTAACCTTTTAACAAGCTGGACAAACGTTAAATGGATTTGACAGGATAAAAGTTCATATACATCTGCAGACTAAGTTTAAAAAAGAATTGATTCCAGATACGGAGCTGTGCGTGGGCGTGGCTCTTCTGAATAATCAAAGGCATGCATATTGATGTAAGGACTGAGGTTTATCAACTTGTCAGCACTTTGAGTCGAGCAGCTGATGTTCTGAACTTTCAGCTTATTGTTGGGGAAACGACATTAAAGCACAGACATGTACTCTGTGCGCTCGTGAAACTAACCTTTATAAATAACGCACTTTGACCTTTGGCCTGAAAGTAACAAAGCAAAAATAAACGCTCATTTGAGAAGAATAGCGGGAGAGGCGCTGCGAGCTCGGCGGGTTGACTCCGGCGCCGCTCTGGCCCACTTTGAGCCGGGGATTGTTGGTTTTATCACCAACTCCTAACTAAGCCTTTCTGTACGTTACACAATACAAAGCAAACCAGAGTGCCCCGCAGTGAACTGGGTTTGGATCGAGGACACTGGTTAATAGGCTTGATGTGACGAAACCTGTGGGCTAACAGTGTTTCAGCAGCTTTACACGTTTTCATGGTCTGAAAACACAAAATTGGTAAATTTGAATTCTGAGCTTTACAGTTCAGGATTTAACAAAGTGACCTGTTCATGTTCGCTTCCAGCACTGGACGCTTGATGGGGGAGTCACAGGAGTTGTCTTTGTATTTTAGAGGTAGAACGTCCGCGGCATACGTTTTTACCCGTAACGTTGCACCGCACGCCCGCATTTACACGAAGTGGATTTCAAATGAAGCAAATAAGGATGTGCTGTCTCTCCAAACGCCACAGTACCAGAATACATTGCATGCTGACAGATCCTGTGCAAACAGGCCATTACAGTTGAGCTTTACCGCCATCCCGCCGCCCGCCCGTCCGTTGTCAGTATGGCGGTACCTGATAAAACTGTGATTGTGTTTGATTTTGTTAGTGTCACCCAGACGTACTCGCAGCCCTGTTAGGACAGATTATCCTTCGGGCGGGAGTGCTGTTTTCCGTCTGTAATTTCATCATGTCAGTAATTCCTGCAGACTGCAGTAGCGGTGAAACATCTTTTATTGCCTCTCCTGTAAAGGGGCCAGCTAAAATAACCTGAGGTAAAACTAGTCGTGACGTCCTTTCAGTATGTTTCGCAGAACTCTTATATAACACGAGTGAGATTTGGATCTCTATAAGCTTAAGAGAAAGCTGCTGGAAATAGCCTGGCAGCTCTCAGAAGAGCTGGGTCATACTACCAGCTGTGTTAATGATGCATTAGCACCATGAGGTGCCCACACAAAGCCATCCTTTGATCAATCATTTAGCGTCCACACACTTATGTTAAAACACACACACACAGAGCTGGCGGTTTTTGTGCTGCATGATGACTGTGTGCCTGAGGGAGGAGGGTCACGGGGACTCTGAAACCAGGACGCTTTTAGTTTCTGAGCGCCGCCGCCGCCTTTAAAGCTCCAAACTTTCAGTCCCCGGTGGTTCTTTCAGCCGCCTCATTTGCATGTTCCTCGCCTGCCTGTTAGTCACCGTACCTGGGAACACAGCGAGCGCGCCGGCAGCAGCGTCTTCCCAAAGGGACCATTAGCATGTCAGGTGTTTCAGATCTGTTAGGCATGTCCTGATCAGTCGGCATCAGTGCTAATAGTGGCCTAATTAAGCTGATTGCTCTGACCACTGTGCAACCAGCTCTTGCATTACACATCAGAGCTGTCCTTTTCCTCATTCTAACAATCGCACTTAACCAACAACTGGAAGTATTGTGCTTGTCCTACCGCCGTCCCGCTGACCTGGACATGGTCGCATTAATCAACAATCAGAGGGAGAAACCTACGCGCAGGATCAAACGTAGAAACCGGTATCAGACAACTTCAGGCCTGCAGTCACAGCAGGACATGAGGTGTTTCCTCTGATTCGTTTCCACCTCCTGATGATGGTTTTATCCCATCGACAGCTTTCCAAACAAAATAAAGCCAGTAAAGAGAATCTAACAGTAACTTTACAGCATAAAACCCTGAAAACTCTCAAAGGGTCCAAAAGAAAATGACTCATAGATTCTTATTGCAAATAAAACAGAAGCATCGTGACCTGATTCGGCCTGTAACCGTTAGTGTGAGGGTCACATCTGTGAGGGCCTCAGTAATGCTGAACGATAGACGCAGTTTGCAGGAAACATGAATGTTGTGCTTTTCTGCACGTGCTCCAGCTGTGGGAGCTGTGGAACAGGAAGTATGACCGCACAGACTGTACTCTGTGTTATTTACATTTCCCACTTTGCTTCGTTTTGAAGCACACGAGTCACACTTTGATGTTTTGGAGACCATCCATCCACCCCGGCCTCCTCGTTCATCAATCACACTGCATCATGATTACTGTAGCAGATTATAGTTTTTAATGTACTGCAGCAGGTTGCACCTCCTGAACTTTTGGGTGTTTTTATGCTGTCATCTCATTAGAAATGAGCCTTTTTGTTTCTGGAGGTCGTTTTGAAAAGTTTTATATATTTTTGTCTAAAAACTCAGAGATTTTATCAACTAAACTGAAAATATTAGAGATTGATCTTTGGTTTGTGAAGTGGAGCTGTACTTGGAGACGTCTCTGTGCCTCATCCTCATGTCGGCTCACGTGTTAAAAACGGCTTCAGAGCTGCTTTGGGGGAAGAAAAAGTCATCTGAGCGAGTCCCCGAAGTCTGTTTTGGTCTCATTATGAATTACAAGCTGCCAGGCCAGCCCTACAGTAGTTTAGATCCCCGCTGATGACAAGACGCCTGCCGGTTCAGTTTGTTTGCAGCTGAGCTTCCTCTGTGCCAAAATGTACATCGCCTCCCTCCCCACGAGCCCTCGCCCCCTCCAGTTTGCCCTTGTTCCAGTAAAACGTCTTTAACCCCTCCTATTAGCACACTGGGCTCCTTCCAATCTGCCTTTCGTCCTCCTAATTTGTCATTTCATTTCCCAAGATATCTCCTCATTATCTTCTCTTTCCTCGCCGACTTGTTTTATGGCTTCCTCGACACCCTTTTCTCTCCAGCACGCCCTTCGCCGCCTCGACGTGCGAGCTGCGATGCAGTCAGTTAGATGGATGGATACAGTTTGCAGTTAGACTGACGGTTTGCCCTTGGCGGAGGTGAAAATCAGATCTTTTTTCCCCCGAACCCTGCTTCACCCCACCGATCGACTTACTTGGTGTCACTTTCAGAGGAGAGTTCTGTGTCGTGGTGTTTAAACGCAGGGAATCCTGGGAGACTTTGTTGCCTCCGTCTAAAATTGATACTCTAATGTGCACCAATTAAAGGAGGGAACAAAGGTTTGCTTGTTTTTGATTGAGGAAAAACTCACCTGCCTCTCAAAAGGACAATTTGCCGCTTCCTGCAATTTGCAAATCACTGTTGTCACTGCTGCAGTTTTATTATTTCCTCAATAATTACGAAGCACTGCCGTGCTCCAAACAATCCCCTGCACACAAATACTGTACGAGTAATTACAAGCATGCACGGAGGCGAGCTCAGCCCAATAAAATGGGACGCAGCCAAGCGGCATATGACTCCCCTCGTCAGAAGTTGGCCCGGAGTCCTCGAGGCCGACCCAGTGATGCAGCAAAACATGACACTGCTGAGCTCTGTTTTTTTTACTTTTCTTTTTTCTTTTTTGCGAGCTGGCAGCCGCAGCGCTCTTCCTCGTCGACGGGAAGCGAGGCTGCCATCGCTGCTCGGATGAAAAGCTCGGGCCTGCAGCTCCGTCTGCCTCTACGCTTCTTACTTTCCCTCGTCCAATCTGTTTTCTCCAGCTCTGTTTTCCCTCTCTGTCGCCCCTTTTCTCTCCTTCCATCCGTCTCATTTCTCTCTCCTCCCACACTCTCGTGTCCTTTCTCTCAACCTCTTTACTGCTAAGCACTCGCGCTTTCTTCCCTTCTTTTGTTTTTTTGGCTCCTACACACTCGTCTTCCTATACATGCACTCCCTGCTCTGTTCTCTCCAACTCCTCCCACACTCTTCTTTTTGTTTTATCTCCTTTACCGTCTCCCTCCCTCTTTTCCCACTTCACCTCTGGCAGCAGCTGGGTCTCTGGCCAAGTATTTTAAGCAAACGCACAAGGAGAGAGGATCTGAAAGGAGATTGAAGTATTTGCTAGAATTTGGCCCGTATTAGGGCTGCGTATTGATTGCTTTATTGGGTTATTAGTGCACCGTTTCCTGGAGTGCCTTTTAAGAGCAGCTTAACTCCCATTTTAGCGTAAACGCGCACCTGGGCATCTCTAAAAGCTGTGATCAGCTGCTTGCTCTCACAGGTTAGGGCGGACCGATGCTGCAGCGGGTTATCCTCCGTGTCTGGAAATGTGGGTGTGGCTCAGATTGGAGCGTTGCAGTTTGTGTGGGTGTAAAGAGCAACAGAGCGTTTCTGCAGCCTCTCTTTGAAGGTTACTGGATGTATTTCTGCGTTAAACTATAAAATCCTAATTTAATGGACACAAAGTGTTTAATCAAGCCTCATTAAATAACATGTAAGTGCAACTCTCCTTTAAAGCAGGGGTGAGCTGGCTGGGTCAGTAAAGCGATGCACGATGCAAATATTCCAAATGTTTTCCCGTTGAGCGTAAATAAATGTGTCTCCTGAAGCGGAGCCAAGATTTTATAAAAGCTGGAAGCAGGTGAAAAACAACCGCTGCCACGCTCGGTTTAAAATTAGCCAGACGACAGGTTGTTGGATTATTTTTCTCATTTAATGAGCATTTCATTAGCAAACAGATGACGAACGGCACGAGATGTCTGTAGAAAAACGTTTCTCCAGCCTCATTAAACTCACGTTACAGTTTGGGATCCTGTGAAACGCTCAGATACGTCGGCGAGGCCTGAACCGGACACTTCAGCGTGTTCGACCCCCTTTTTTAGAGTCTCTCCCGTGCCCCACGCCAGACTTTTGTATGGTTATGTTTTTACATCCTTCACTGCATCTTCCCTTCAGCTGCAGGGTCGGTGGTTCAGTCATCATTGGTGCCGCACGGCGTGAAGGTCCTGGGTTTGAGTCCCGGCTGGGGCTCTCTCCTCGTGCCTGTGTGGGTTTCTTTTCACAGAGGAAACACTGTGGATGTGTGGGCGGAGATGGCTGGTAGAGAAGCGTCGCGGCGAAGCAGGAAGTAAACGGTGATGTGGCGTTCGGCTCGTTTCCAGCTCCGTGTTTTCAGTCTCAGACTGAGCCACGTCTCTTACGCTGGGACCTGGTACAGCGCTTTGGTCCATTAAGCTAATATTCTTCTGATTGGTCGCCCCTCTTAAACGGTGGGTGGGGCTTCTGTGGCTGAGATGACCATAGTAGAAGTCCTCACACAGACTTCACTGATAATTGAGCACCGACACAGATTTAAATCGGGAGAAGCAGAACGGGCCTGCCCTTTACTCCTATCAGTCATTTTTAAATCATTTCCAAGTGAAACTTTTTAAACTCGTGAACTCTGCAGTGCTCGGGCGCTACAGGCTACAGGTCCTCACAGGCCCCTCTGGTTACCCAGTAACCGAGACCTGACCCAGGGACCTGAGTTGGGCTGGGTCCAAAACCATATTCAGTCTAATCAGGTTGCGCGGGGTCGGGTCATGCTGTGCTGCAGCAGGTTTTAGAGGCAGACGGAGGGAGGAGGTGGACTCTGGATTGCATCTATTCGCCCCGCGGTGCGTTCGGTTCTTTCCAACGAGGTTTGGGACTGAAATTTTGAACTCCTCGAGGCGAGCGCGTCGGACACGTTTGGGTTCGAGTCGTTTTTTTATGAATTGATTGTCGGTGTTTTTATGCTCGTTGTTTGAGGAAACGCCATTAGCCGAAGCGTGCAATAAGCAGCAATGTAAATGCATGAGATTTATAATAACATAGGATTAGTTCAGTCTCATTGCACAGTGCAACAATTCAGACGGGCTCTGGATACTCTGCAGCTATAAAATGTGTCTCCCGTGCAGGCGATGAGAAGCTGATCAAGGCTGCGAGAGCATGAAATATGTCCAGCATTAAGTGACACATGGGACAAATAACAGCTTGCCCAATACTAATTAAGTGTTGAAGTACCCATTTTTTTCCCTGGCAAATGTGTTTTTCCCCCAACTGATTGGGGCACCTTTTCAAAGCTTCAACTTTCCTGATAGAAAGTGCACCAAAACCTCATTTTATTATCCGTTAAAATTTTACTGTCAAATGGAAATGTTTTCGTCGTCCTCTCATCTCTCTCGTTCTCTTCATCTGCTTTCGATTGTGCCTCTTACTCTCTGTTCCTCTGCTCTCTGCTTATCTTTCCCCGTCTCCCTTTTTCTTCCTCCTGAAACACTCTGTTGTCCCTTTCCTCTCCTCCTCCTCCTCCTTTATGTTTATCTGCCTTCTTTTCTCGCTCTTCTTCTCCTCCATTCTTTCGCCGTCGTCTCTCTCTTTCTGTCTGCCAGGCCATGGCCTAGTTAAAACGTCTTCTGCTTTGTGCCTGTTCTCTTTCATTAGCTTGGAAGTTTTCAGACTCTCCCTTCTTTCTTTTTCCCCTTATCTCTGCGCGCCTTCGCCACTCTCTCTCCTCTCTCTCCTCCCATTTACCTGCTTTTTTCCTTTTGTCCTCCTTTTATTATTGCACTCTTCTGTATTTATTCACACCTATCTTCCTCTCTCTCCCCGTCTGTTTTTACCTCACTTTCTCCGTTCCATTGTGTGGATGATAGCTGTCAGGAGATCTCATCACTGAGTCTCTCTTATTACATGATTACAGGGTAATTATCCTGTGAAGTTGTCTTTGCCCGAATCTATGAAAGGCGCTTAATGTCTTTTTAATGGGGTTTGGAGTTTGGAGACTTTTTTTTGTCTTTTGTAGTTGCCGTGGACGTCTTCAATTTATCGCATTTACATGTGATTGGCCTGGAACGGCGTGTCCTGATTAAGTGGCACTCTGATTCATCATAATTTTCGAGCGTGGCGTCTCGAGTTGTCAGCCGGACTTCCTTTATTTTTAACTTCTGGCCTTCTGGTGTTGTCAGCAAACGCTGTCGCCTGCCAGGGCCTGATTAGACCGGACCCGACGGAGCCAGTGCGATGCTAAGATGAGCGCCAACAGGCCTGACAGACCTGGCTCGGACATTACAGGAAAGGAGACGCAAAATATCACGTCGCTAATTAAGCTTGGAACCTCCCATCTTTGGATGGGGAGTTACAAAATGATCAGATCTGCTCCAGAGGGTTTCGCCATGACTTGTGGGCAGTAAAAATGGCTGACTTTGTTTCCCTAACATGGTTATAGGTACTCTTCATACGGGAATGCTTGAAATTATTAGCCTTGCAGAGCCTGCGAGAAGCATCTAGAGGTCAGTAGAGTAGTAATTACTCTCTCTAGTAACCATAGGAGCAAGTAATAAGTGCCTGTTTAAATTACAGATGTATGGGAAAAATCAACATCTAGGCTTGATAGTGCCATAAACCTGCGTTCTTTCTTTTGGCCCGCAGGGGGCGACTCCTCTAGCCTGTGGCCCTCGGCTCACTTGATCTGCGGCCTCGGTAACATTTTCCTGATGAGTTTGTGGTCTCCGGCGCTAGTTTCACGTCTCGCTGAACAAACATTAACCTCGTAAAGTTTTTGTCCCATTCCAGTAAAAACTTAACGGGCCTACCATCTGACTGTCAGGTGTGTGGCCACGGCGAACATTAAGACCGGACTTTAATAACCGATAGGTGACTACATCCATGCATGTTAGAGAAAACACTAGCATGGACCGTTCCAAGTTCTCCATGTGCAAAAAAGCAAAATAAAAGTTTTCCCGTCCTTCCCATGGCTGGACTTAATTTTCTTTGTGTAAGCTTTCATCAGTCTGCATGCTTTGGGACTTTGTGGTGGTAGTTTTTAAGTTTAGCCCTGGCAGATTCACAGTGACAGCTTTCCCAGCTCTCCGGATAACTATTGATGAAAACTTGACTTTAGAAAAGGGTCAGGCCTTTAGTGTCCAGTCTATGGACTACACAGTTCTAGATAGAGTCTGTTTACGGTCGACAAATCCAGAAACCTGTTGTGTGTTTAAACGACCCGTCATCAGCATAAACAGCTGTTTGACGCTGGTAGGCAGCGTCTCTGGTTTGCAGTGCTGACTTTGTGGGTTTAGCTCGGTCTGGCTGCAACAATTATATAGTTAATATAAGATGATTCAACCAAAGAGCAAGTGTGTCCTACAACTCGTTTTTTTTCCTCATGCAATCATAAAACTTTGGTTCAGAGGACATTTTTCACTGTGCACTCGGTCAGTATCAAACTTTAGTCGAGGTGTCCGTATTTTAGCCACTGGGGATCTGGACAGCAGGCGGTAACGCTGATGTTTGAGCCGTTTCCAGTTCATGGCAGGTCTGTTCGGACCAACCAGAGCAGCTTTCACCCTCTCAGCTCAGGGTGAAAGTTTGGATAGTTTTTCAGACCTTGGCACAGTAGCTGCACTTCCTGAGAAGAAACAGTGGATTGAACGGATGATCTTGGAACATGCAGTCCTTTAGAAACGACTCCAAGATATCCCTGACTTATCTAAGCTCCCCAGATTTTCACATGTCGCCGTGCATCAGTCAGTCGAACGATTTCCCTTTATGTGTTGGCACAGAGACTCCACCGTGGCTGGTTAGGACATCTAAGTGGGTGTATAAATGTTCTTGACCTCGTATATATTATTTTCACCCTGTGTTTATTTCAGGAAATCTAAAATAAATTAAAACTTGTTCACTAAATTATTGAGTTTGTTTCTTTTTCTCATAATCTTAGAGGTTGTGAAATAATTCAGCTCCAGAAAAAGTTCTCAGAAATTGTGAAATATGAAAGCATTACTAAAACATTCATGTCCAAGATGATAAACTTTTGATTAAAACTGTATCCCTATAAGTGATTCTCTCCACTCTTTTTTCCTGTTCCTGTGCTGATTTCACCTCAAACAAAGGATGTTTCATCAAAAACGCTTGTTTACCAAAGTGCAGATTATCTAGTTTTCCCCTCTTTCTTTCATTGCCCATCATGCACTTTCCCTGTTGTTTATCCTGTTTGGAGTGAACATCAGACACAAACATTATTGTAGTGACGTCTTTCTCTCTCCGACATGTTTTTCTCAGATTTTTAGCCCTTTCTAAGTGGCTTCCTCACAGCTCACTGAACACAAACAGTATTAATGTGTCGTTTTCTCTCTTTGTCTTCGTCCCCGTGCAGCTTGAACGCCGCTGCTGTCTGTGATGCCCTCCCATGACGCCGAGGTCGGTAGCTGACACTGCCAGTGAGCGGGAGACGCCACTGCACAACCGGTCCTGGGCCAGCGCCGTCAGCCGGTTCTCGCCCTCCCTCTCACACACTGGAGACTCCACATCCAACCGCCTACCACTTTCCACAACCACCTGCTCCGTTCCGCCCCAGTAAAGACCCCCCAACGCAGACACGCTGACGTCCTCGACCAGCACCAGCAGCAGCAGCAGCAGCCAAAAACAATATCGTCAACACAATCAGCAACACCAGCACCACCATCATCACCAGCAGCAGCAGCAGCAGCAGCCGCAATCATGTCCAGTCGTAGGAAGTCCTCCACCCCCTGCATGGTCCGGGTCATCAGTGACCTGCCTGATGAACAAGATGACCCGGAGGAGGTGATGGACATGGAAATATTGGCAAGCAAAGATGTGAGAGAAAATGAACCACCTGAATCTGCGAAAAAGAGTCAAAACCTCATGAAGGATAATGGAGATAATCCAGACCAGAAGGCATTTCCAAAACACTTAGACAAAGAGCAGCAGTCTGGATGTGAAGATCACCCCCCTGTCATCGAAGATGTAGAAGCCAGAGGGGGGAAGGACAAAGAAGCGCCAGAATCAGACCCGGTGTCCCAGAAGAAGCAGGGAAGAGGTTACGAGTGCAAATACTGCCCGTTTTCGACGCAGAACCTGAATGACTTCAAAGAACACGTGGACTCGAGCCATCCTAACGTCATTCTAAATCCACTGTACCTCTGTGCTGTCTGCAACTTCAACACCAAGAAGTTTGACTCGCTCACAGAGCACAACGAGAGCCGGCACCCAGGTGAGACGAACTTCAAGTTCAAGAGGATAAAAATGAACAATCAGACTATCTTAGAGCAGACAATCGAAGGCAAGGACAATTCAGCTGAATGCGACGTGACAAATGAAAAAGGTGAAAGCCACAGTAGCTCTGTGTTTCCACCTTGCATATCTACCACAGTGAAATCTCCGGGTAGTGTGCACACGCTCTTTGGAGGGAGCGAACTGAAAAGCCAGCTGGACGGTTTGATCCAGAAGGACCAAATCACAGCAGTGAACATCAACGGAACAGTCATCATCCCTGAACCCACCATCGTCCAAGGGCTCTCCCATGTCACCCCAATGCTCCAGCGTCCACCCAACTTTAACTCTGTACCAAAAATAGCCGTTCCCTTGAACACCACCAAATATAACCCTTCTTTAGACAACAACCTGACGCTGATCGCCTCCTTTAATAAATTCCCATACCCAACGCATGCTGAGCTGTCATGGCTTACAGCTGCCTCCAAGCACCCGGAGGAACAGATCAAAGTCTGGTTCACTACCCAGCGGCTGAAGCAAGGTATCACTTGGTCCCCAGAAGAGGTGGAGGAAGCCAGGAAGAAAATGTTTAATGGCTCCATCCCTCCTGCTCATCACACGTTCACCGTCTTGCCTACAAGCCCCATCTCTCAGCCGTCTGCCAAAGCCTCACAGCAGCCCATCGTCCACACGACAGTCGAGCATCTCGGTCACGTCCGGACGACTGCGCCCAATGGGCTAACTGTAGTCACCACAAACTCCCCGGCAGGCTCTAGCCACTCCCTTAAGCGACCCCTGCCGACACAGCTGTCAACAGTGTTTGAGTCCAAGCGACCCATCATGGCAGTGGCGCCCCACTCTGGTGACCCTAAAGACAAGGTCCTAATGGCTCCTCCCCCACCACCTCCTCCCCCAAAAGGCCGCCTCCCAATGGCTCCACCTCTTGTTCCCGTGGAGATGAAAAGACCTGTAGCAGTTCCTCTGGTTACCACAGAGATGAAGAGGTCATCCGCTGCTGTGCCTTTAATGCCACCGCCTCCATCGTTGTCATCATCATCTTTGTCTTCCAAAGGGAAGATTCTCTCGGCGTCAGGAAATCCCAAAACAAAGCCGGTGGTGTCTCTGCCCTCCATAGTCTTTCCAGAGTCGTTAACAAGGCCAACGATTGCCCCCCCACCGATCTCTGTCTCTCCGTTCAGAAACAGTTTACTTATTCCCCGTACCGTGCCCGTCCCTTCCAAAGAAAAACACCCCAGTTCTCACAATTTGCCAGCTTCTGATTTAAATTTGCCGAACTCCCCTCCGCTCATTACTTCACAGGTAAGGAGGCCGACAATTATCCAGTCCATTCGTGCTCCGGCTAAAGCTCCATCCCAGATTTCAGCGTTCTCCTTGGATGGCAAGAAATTAAAAGAGCAGCAAGGAGTGGAGCTGAAAGCCAGCTACCCCAGAGGAGACAAGGTAGTCAGTCCTCTGCCAGAGGCCAATGGAACGTCTCGAATGGACGGGAAATGGCCCTTTGATCAGACCTCTCCTGGTCACAATAATGGAATCTTACATTTGGACGGTGGGGACATCCCAGCAGTACCAAAACCAGATTTTCAACATAAGTCCTCGGTGCTGACCCAGTTCCCCTTGCTGGAGAGGATGAAAGGAAAAACGGCAAAACAACTGAAGATCTTGGAGGAGAACTTCTTGCGGAACAGCTTTCCTACACACAGCGACGTGGATAATCTGTCGGCCATAACCCGCCTGTCTCATCAGGAAATCGACAGCTGGTTTGCAGAGCGCCGCGCGCTTCGTGACAACCTGGAGCAAGCCCTTCTGAACTCCATGGGCACTAAAAGGATGGGCGGCAATGGCATTGGTGCCATCACTGAGAAACAGCTACATCAGCACCAAGCACTGCAACTGAATGGGATTCACAAACCAAGCACCGGTGTAGGCCTCCTTAAAAGCCCTCCACCAACTTCACACCCCCTGTCCATGATTGCTCCTGGCACCATTGCACCTTCCGTCCCCAATCTGAATTCCTGCTCAGTGCCTCCAGACGGCCGATCCCTGGCGCTCCTCAAGGACGATTTTGCTCAAACGCGGTGGCCTTCCCCTGAGGAGTTCAGCCAGCTGGAGGGTCGGACAGGACTGGCTCGCGGAGAACTGGCCCGCTGGTTCACCGATAGTCGGCTGCAGAGCGGCAGCATGGACTTGGCAGAACTTTTTCACAACAATGGCGTGAATGGAGGACAGGGGCTGCCTATGTGTTCCCCTGAAAACGTTCCACCCAGCATCATCCAGCGCTGTCAGGAAGGAGCCGTAACAAACAACAACAGTAAGGTGCTGGAGGTTGAGATGGGCTGGCTGATGGACCAGCGCACCAACAGCCTCAACAATCAACAGCACGATGAGCTCCAAGACCAGTTTGCTGGCAGGTACTTAATTCACAGTTCTTTACTTTGACATGTTTTCTGTTTAGCAGAAATACACAGAATATAAAGTGGTTTTCCTCATACAGTCCAAGAGATGGCCTTATGGGTAGGGTTAACTAGGTTTTAGCCACATGCTAAACAATCATAGATTCAGAAATGAGAAGATGTTTGCTTTTAAAAGTTATTTTAAATGATATTTTAAGAGTTCCATTTGGGTTTGCCAAATAGGTCAAATAAATAATTGAAAGGCAATCTGTTGTTAGCGGTTAGCCTCTTAGTCACCTCCAGACCTGGACCACCACAGACCCATCCATGGTTAGGGTAGGGTTTTATTTTAACCTCATGCTGAATAGGCAAATTTTCAGAAACCTAAGTTAAAAATTTTGGATGGATTTTTTTATGAAAAGCATTTTCATTTGCTGTGGATGTCAACCTTATGAGGTATCGTCTAAGTACCACTAATTTTGAAAGTTGAAACTTTACCAGCTTAAGAGTCCATGGTTTATTTCCCTTTGACGACTTTCGGTTCACGTTTTGCCGAATAGTAAGTTTCAATCCACTGGTAGCCACTGGTCATAAGTGGAAAGGTGTGTATTTTGCAAGCATTCGCGAGGGTTTGATGGAATATGCTAGCATCAAATTGGTCACAAAGAGGTCCACAGTGCTGCACTGAAAACCTCCTTAGAATTGTTTTGGTCTCTAACAGGTCGCTGCAGTTGTCTGTAATTTGCATGGAAGCCACAGACTTGTCTGTAAACATTTACCAGTTGCTGGCTTCCCTACAGACCGGCCTGCAGGCCTGTGTAATGAATGTTGAAACCCTTTGTTTAACCAGTCATGCAGGCAGATAAAATTACTGTGAAATGTTTACGATTACATTTTTACATAAAGCAAACAATCAGAATAAAGAAAACTAAACTGTTAATGGAATTTAAGCTGCATGTCGTTCTCCATTTACCTGCCCTCGTTTGATCTACAAGAAGGTTTTAAAGGTTTTAAAGCGGAGTGATGGCTATCATGATTCAGCATCAACAAGTTAATCAAGACATCAATACGAGTCTGTGAAAACACAAAGAAGGAGACGCTCAGTCTCAGCCCGGTGTGTCGATCAGAGATGTGATTTAAGGTTTCAGTCTTACATTTGAGAAGCGCTTTGATTCGGTGAGAACAGGATGAAGATATAATGTGGAAGTTTTTCTGCTTTTGCTTTTTTACTGAAATGTTTTTAAAAGCAGGTCGTGTAGTGAAGGACTCTTACAATGCTGCGTAAGTATATGTAAAGTGACTGAATAATTTGCCACAATTGGCAGAGAAACAGCAAATTAAGCCCTGAAATCACGGATACGTAGTCCTACACTGACAGCTGCTGACAGCCCTCTATAATTCCCCCGTTTCTCAGTGTGACCACCTCCTTTATTATGTAGATGAAATGATGGAAATGAAAATAATTTTTCATAAAGAGTCGAGTCAATCTTATTCCTATATCCCAGTCACCAAATTCCACCTCGCTCCTTCGCTTCTCCTCGATAATTCGTGCAGTCAGTGTTTACCGAACTGCACCCCTGGTACTTTCAGCACCGTTTTCTACCCACTGGCACCTTTTGTGGTGACCTGTGCAGCCAAAGTAAATTTGCGCTTCCCCTCGGCGGGCTTGTGCTGCTGTTTTCTAGTTGCCACATTAACATTGTTTTCAGGACATTAACCTACAAATCTACATGACTCTATTTAGTCTGCCTCTCCTTCAAGGAGCTTGGGACATGTTTGGCCAAATAACACAGCCATTACGTTGGAAACCAATATCTCCACTATAATTTGGGCAAGCCTTTTATTCTTCCCGTGAGCCTGCTCCGGGTTTCTGGCTCAGCCTTTGAAAACACCACGGCGTGAACCTGCACTGACAGCACACTCGAATCCTTCTGGCTGCTGTTTATTTCATAAACTCTGCAACAAAGCGCGCCGCGTGACGTGCGACGTACAGCCGAACAATGCAGAGCGATAAAGGAAACTGTCAGCGGCGCTCAGATGGGAGTTCGGGGTTAATCGCGTCCTTTTATTTGCCGATGTAAAGCCTGATTTAAAGCACGAACGCGCAGCTCGTCTCAGTGTTTCCGTGGCTGTGACAGAGGCTCGTCATGTGTGGGTTCGCTCTGTTTCCACAGAATTTCCTCCTTCAGTTTTAAATTATTGCGGTGATTAGTTTCTCCTCGTTATAATTAAAAACGCTCCACTTATGACCCACTCGCGTTAAATACGATTGTGCACAATCACCTCAGTGGCATCTCAAAAAACCTGATTGACAGTTCTTGTTGGTGCTGAAGGACAAACGACTGATTTTTAGTCCAGTTTCTTTGTGTGGGCTGCTCGCACTTTCACCTTTCTTTCATGTTTGCTTCACGTGTGGCTGCTCGTCACTGAGACACTGGAACTAAAACACTTAGTTTCCTTTAACAGCTTCAGGCTGTTTTTAATGACGAGAAAATCTAAACCTTCAACAATCTTAGGCCCAGGACGGCATTTATGCTTCCCCTCCCATTAATTTCACATTTTTACCTCACCGTTAATTATTTTTTAATCTTTTTTTATTGTTTTATTTATCTTGAACAGACAGCATCATTATAGGACTGGTCGTCACTACGTGACTCTAACGAGACGGGTGAAAACAGCGACAGGAGCCCTGTCTTCAGGGCTACAGAGAAAATTATTCTGAAAAATGTCTGCGTTGGTTTTTCTCAGATGTGAAGTGCAGATGATAACTAAGAGTAACACTGAACACAGGTTTTAACTGCTGGCTGCACCAAAGCGTCCCCAGCAGAGCTCTGTGGGCACTCGTTAAACTCCTAAAGCATCCGTGATCCCACATCAGTCGACTCTCTCGCTGTTTAAAATGTTAAAATGTGTTTCCTGCTATGTGTTCCATCTAACGTGACGCTCTCGGCCCGACAGACTGAGGCAGCAGAGCGTGGCGGAGCTGAAGAACGGGGGACAGAACGGGGGTGTCCTCGGAGGAGTGCGGGAGGTGTTCGGGACCTGGCTGGAGGACTCGAGGCGAGGGCGGGAGCTGCTCGTGGACAGAGAGAAGAAGATGGCGGAGGACGCGTCTGGGAGGCTGACCGGATAAACGGTGAGTTTGAGTTTCGGAGTGTTTCGGTGTCAGCAGCTGTCCTTGGATCCGCAGGCCTCGCCGAGCCTGTGAGGTTCGTTTCATCGATGCTTCGTGTTTTATTTGTGCTCCTGCTCGCCGATCAGAGGATGCTGCTGAAATGCTCCCGAGTCATTTCTGAAATGTTTGAGTTCAGCGACAGCAGACGGCCGCTGAACGGTGCATTCACGGCAGAAAGTATTTAGCGCGTGTTATAAGGGCAGCGTTTTTTAATTAAACCTGTAACTGAATTGCATTCACTGGCAATAAAAGTGCTATTTCTTAGTTAAATGATTAATCACTTATTTTAGAAAATGCCAGAAATGACAAATGACCTCCTTTCAAGCAATTAAATGAAGCATGAATCACATCTTTCAGTGGTGCATCTCTGATTTTGGCCATTCTTCTATAGCGAGAGAAGCACAAATTACCTCCTGTGTGAGTGTAAAAGGTGGAATTTCTCCAGAAACCAAACTTTCGTTGACAAACGTGGAATGTTTTTCCACTTCTGCAATGTTTGCGTCTTTGCTCTCCGGCAGTTTTCTTCTTCATGTTTTTCCCTGTACGTCGCTGCTGCCTCGAGGTCAGTGCAGTCCAGCAGCAGGCTCTCCACCACAACAAACAAACCCGCACGGACACGAACATCCCTCGCAAATAGCTACGAAACATGTGCTTTTTTTGTGTCTTGTGTGTTTCTGTTGTTTGTGCTCGCTGAAGCCTTCCTGCGGTTGTCTTTAAAACACACTTCAGGTCTCACGTTCAGCTTTTTGGCCGAGGCTGTCTGCTGCTTCACTCTAATCTACAGAGTCGACCTCATTACATGAAACTCGACTGAGACCTTAAATTCATCTGGATCGAAGTTTTACAATCAGAGGCCAGATTTGCTTTAGTCTTAGCACAGTCATTCTGGGTCTCTGTTTAGTCACTTCCTGTTTTATTTTGAAACACTATTGAGCTTTATCCCCTCACCTGCATCTACTTGCTTCCTGTTTTATTTTGAAACACTATTGAGCTTTATTCCCTCACCTGCATCTACTCGCTTCCTGTTTTATTTTGAAACACCATTGAGCTTTATTCCCTCACCTGCATCTACTCGCTTCCTGTTTTATTTTGAAACACTATTGAGCTTTATTCCTTCACCTGCATCTACTC
>NW_005187669.1:546147-550861 GCF_000239375.1 Pundamilia nyererei | reverse complement strand
CTGCATCTACTCACTTCCTGTTTTATTTTGAAACACTATTGAGCTTTATTCCCTCACCTGCATCTACTCACTTCCTGTTTTATTTTGAAACATCATTGAGTCTTACTCTTATCTGTTCCACCTCTCAGTCTTTGTTCCTGTTAAGGGGAGTTCTTCCTCCCCACCATCACCAAATGCTACTCAAAGGGCACCATCACATTTTTTTCACATTGGAAAAATAAATAAATAAATATTATAACGCCTTTATTTTACCATTTAAATCCCCTTGAGGTGTTTATTGTTGTGAACTGGCACATTTGAATAAACTGTCCTCGCCTCTCGGTGTCCTGCTGGGATTGGCTCCAGCCTCGCGGTGACCGGAGCTGGCCGCGCGGCGAGGAAAATGGATGGATGGATTGAAGTGGATTGAATGTGTGGCTGCAGGTTTTACCACCTACAGACTGAACTGATTTAACTCAGCGAGGCCCTCATTGGTCCCCCGTGTCCCCCCTCCCCTCCTCTCCCAGCCTGTCAGTGTTGAAGCCAACACCTCGATCCCAGGCTACAAACAAACCCACTCGAGCCAATCACCGTCTGTGTGTGTAGCTGTGTGAGTTTTGGCTACAACCGCTCAGCAACAAACACCAACTTCAGGAAAATTTAGGGAAAAAAACATTATTGGAGGCCCAAAAATAGCAACAGACCCCCCGGTGCGGTAAAGTTTGATAGATAAAAGGCTCCGCCTGGGGCAAAGTGTGATGACAGAGTGAGCCGGTTGTTCCCTCCTCTGTCTGTTCTGACAGAAGATTGAAAGTCTTAATGTTTCTACACGGCTTTCTGCTTATCAAAATAGAATCGGTTCAAATGATTTCCTCAAGACAAACGGCTGTAAACGAGGCAGACACTCCACTTCTTACGGTGTCACTTTTGAAAGACTGTCGCCACTTTCGGGTGCCTTCAAAATCAGCTCCTGACAGCTGGAATCAATAATCAATATGCAGCGTTTTAAAAAACCAACAATAAGTGTGGGAGTGGGAAATAAAACGCTGTCAGTGAAATTTGAAAAAGGTTTCTGCTCCTTTTACCTGCCTCGCCTCAGTCCAAAAAAAGGCGTTATTTATCCCACAGGGGAAAAAAGCTGAGGTAAAGTGACTCGTGCACATAATAATACGACATCTGAAAAAGTAGTTCCTTCCCACATAAAAATAACAGAGGAACACTGTTCACGTGAGGCGCCGGGGATAAATTACACCACAGCTTTGAAGACCAACTGCGCTACAGAAGCCACAAAGATCCAGAGCAGCGTAAAAACTTATTCTTCCTTTCAGAAACGCAGCGTACTCTCTGCTTTATGCTGTATTTGAATCAGACGCCCAGAAACTGAAACTCTGGTCTCAGATAAATGAGAAACGGGTCGCAGCGCTCTGCTCAGCACTAATAAAGACGTATTCCGGTGAAAACACAACAAAATAAACCGTGACAGAGGAAAACCTGCTGACCTCTACTGCGTCAGACAGGAAGTTCTGACAAACGCTTAAACGTCACGCTTCCTGCTCGACTTTATGGTCGGTGCCCGACGATGTGGCGCTGAGGCACGGGCACTACCTGGTGTTTGGGTAACAAATATGAGGCGGCGTGTTCGCTTATTAATTATTAAACATTTCTAAAGAAGATGATGCTTCACGCACCGTAGACAGTGGAGTGAGTTTGGTCTCTGGTGTTTGTCTTGGAAACAGTCACAGTTGAAGTTATAGCGCTACCATCAACCTTTAGGCTTCTGTCACTATCACTGCATCTCAAGACGAGTCAGTTTCTCTGCACATGGTTACTATAGAGTTTGCAGGCTAACGGCATGCTAACATGCTCAGAGGTTAAAATGCATGGGTTTAGCGTGCTAATTAGCACAAAACCCTGCAGCAGAGCGTGGAGTGTTTTGGGTCTTACCATCTCGATGTTCTGGAATCCACCACGACAAATGAAGGGGCCCAATGGACTTATCAATCACACCTACCTCTCTTTAGTCTTCTTCTGACTGCAAACAGACTTGAAACTAGAAACTGAGACTGCAAACTCATCGGAAAGTGTTTGCTGAGGTCACAGATCTGAGCCGGTTAAGTCGTGCTATACAAGTAAAGCAGGTTCAAAGCCTATTGGCTTCATGATTCAGACCCAGTGACCAAAGTTCAGATGGAAGAAGTTATAAGGCTTTTCACACACTTCAGCATTCTGTTAAAAGCTTCTGTTCCAAAGTATAAACTTCATAACATTCATGTTACTCAAAGTCTGGATGTAATGAAGAAGCAAAGAAGAAGAAGACCAAAAGAAGTTGATGATGAAGAGACTAAAGCAGTCAAAGAAGATGAAAAACCACATAAAAAACAAACAACTCAGAAAAACATTAACTACAGTAATATTTTCATCTTTCCACCAACATCATACGGTTACAGCGGGTCTTCTGTACAGACATGACGTTTACATCAGCTCAGGGTTCAGACTTCGCCAGGAGTCGAGGTGCACTCTGATTGGTTACCTGAAAACTCGACACAGATTCTGCTCGCATGTGTTTGCTGGAGGTGTTTGCTGGAGATGTTTGCTCCATCAGTCTGCTGCAGCTGCTCTCTCCACCCCTCTGCTCCAACCCTCACATCAGAACAGGTCGCCGTTTACAGAAATGAGATGTCCAACATGATAAAACCCAAATCAAACTGTCCTTTTCCCTCAGTTCATTCACCAGCAGCCGCTGCAGAACAGTGAAACAGGAAGAGTGTGGCTTCATCAGCGGCGCTGGGGGGTGGGGGTGGGGGGTTGGTGATTTGGACCCTGCGCGGGATGATAAATTAACACGAGCAGCTATCTAAACCCTGGCACTTTGTGGCGGCGGCCGCAGACTCGCCCGCTCTGCCAGACGCTCGGCTCTGGCGCCAGTTATTGCTGGAGGCCGAGTTCTGCTCTCCAAATCAGTTTGGCGCTCCGACGAGTGAGCGTGGCAGGTGAACGCTGGAATCCACCAAACGCAGCTGATGGAAAACCTGCTCCAGATAGAAGTCACACTCGAACTCTGGGAAATATGCGGCGCCGACTAAAACATGGCAACAGGAAACTGAATTTTCTCATTAAACCTCCAACAGGAGTCGATCGGCGTGCACCGACTGTAACAGCTTCATCGCCGAGGCCACGTTAAAGAGAGGGCTGCGCAACACCCCCCCTCCCCCGTTCTCAGGGCCGTAGCTAACCATAACACTGCTCCCCTCACCCCCACCCCCATCCATCACATCCATCTGTTTTCGTACCCGCTGGTGTCTAAGCACAGACACACCTCCCTCTTCAAAGCCAGCCGCGAGACATCATCTCCCCAGCGTGTCCGGAGTCTCCTCCAGGTTGGACACGCTTGAACCTCCTCCCCTGGGAGACATCCACGAGGCATCCTCGCCTCCACGTGGAGGAGTGGCGGCTCCGCTCTGAGCCCAGCCTCCCTTCAGGTGAAGCTCGTTTTGGCCGCTTCCCTCCTCGGTCTCACTCCTGTGGTCAGGACCCAGAGCTCGTGGCCATGTGCAAGGGCAGCTCAACCAGCAAAGACAGCTTCACCTTCACCACAGCCTCCATCAGTCTGCCAGTCGCCTGCTCCACTCCCCTCCACCCAGAGTGGGCACTCCACCCTTTTCCATCAGAGAGCGTGGGCCAAACCTAAACAACGACAAACGATGACATCATATGTAGAAGCTCTATAGTCAGACACTCGGGACTCTGGGTTCTCCACAAACTCTTGGAGGGAGTTTCTCCACCTTTTCACTGCTGTTTGGTTTTTCTCCACCAGCTTGTGTCTAATTTTTACCTCTTTGATGCCGAGCAGGCCGTAACGTGAGTAACATAAAAACAGCTCAGCGTGTGGACGGAAAACCAAAACTTCAGGCTGAAAGACACTAAACTGCTCTCCAGAGTTAATAGAAAACAAGAGTGGGCTGCTAAACCACTCCGAATGACAGCTTTCGGATTAAACACAGTCATTTAATCCTTTGTTCAGATGAAAATATTGATTTGGTGCTGCTCTGAATAAACTATGAGAAGCATGTTTATACTCTGACAACAGACCACAAATCACAGCCAGTGAAAAACGGTCGATATCACAGCAACAAGGAAAAAATTGCATTCTGTAATTAATCTAAAAGCAGAAATACAGACAGAAAAGCACAATTTAACACACACCAGTCAATAAAATCCAAATTTGAGACCTTGAGAGGAGAAACTGCAGCAGAAATAAACTCGACCGTTTTCCCCCGGTGCTGGTCTGAGAGCGATCGTTCGGCTTAATCAAAGCCGCCGCTCGTCAAAATAAAAAAGTCATTCAGGCGTTAAGCAAAACATACTAGAAATTAAACATATGTTCCTGTTCTCATTCTGCTGTAACCGTAAGGCCGGTCTGTTGGACAGGAGGCCAAGGTAAACGGGGGATGAAAGGGACAAATGCTGAGAAAATGAAGAATGGGAGGATGAAATGAAGCGAGGCGCGTTCACAGGTCTCAAACATGGAGAGGAGCGAGGGCTCCAAACATTGGCTCGTTTAAAGCTGCTTTCGCTCTCGCGCTCCCTCCTTTTCCATTTTACACATGAGGTTAGGGGTCAAAGGTCACATCAGCAGGATGATACTAATAAAGAGAGCTAAAGAGTGATGGCATCAACCAGATTATATTAGGGAGTCGTAACGACCGACGGAGCAAAAACAAATTTCTGCAGCAGC
>NW_005187669.1:527215-546049 GCF_000239375.1 Pundamilia nyererei | reverse complement strand
TGTGTGTGTGTGTGTGTGTGTGCACGTGTGTGTGTGTGCGCGCGCCCACCATCCATTGTCCTGTCTCACTAATCACAGCAGCTCCGGGCTTCATTTAATCAGTGGAGCGCGGCGTCCTGTAATAACTTATCAACAGTCGTACCTTATAGATGAAGCCTTAATTGCTGACATGCTGCAGAGCTGCTCCCTCGCTGTCATCATCATGATGCGAAACACCGAGCGGCGAGACGATCACAGTCACTCCCGGGTCGCCTTAATCTTAAAGAACATTCATTTATTTCCATTTTGTCATTTTTAATAAAAAAATGTTTTTTTTCTTTTCCAGTTAAAATTTCTTGATTTGAAGTTTCCTAATTACACAGCGCTCCTGATGCTGCACCACATCTGTGTTATTTTCTATTGTGGTCCCATCTGATTGGTCCATTTGAATAGGATAATCAGTTTTACCCGTCACCTGTAACGGGCTGATGGGGCTCTGACGTCACCCCGCCGGGCGGCGTTGAAGCCTAAGTTTGAGAGCGAGGCGACGCAGGGTGTTAAAGGCGATTCCACAGGTGTGTCTGCTGTGAGGCTGACGGGAGCTCGGGTCAGACGTGGCGTTTGCAGGCTGTGATTGGCCTGAAGGATGAGGCTGACTCAGGACCATGGCTAAGAGTGAGTGCGAGTGTGGGTGGGGTCTGTGCTAGCTTCCAGTCTGAGGGGAAGAAGCTGTTTGTGAGTCTGTGGGAGTGAGACCTGATTGACCTGAGGCGGAGTCCAGAGGGCAGCAGGTCAAACAGGTGGCGGGTGGGATCTCCAGCGGTTCTTGGTTAACGCGTCCGCGGTTTGTCAGCCTGACGGCAGAGCGTCAGGTGAGGAGCCGGACCAGGAGCGTGTTTGTCGGGGATTCTGACCTTCACTGTGATTTCTGCCACCATTGTGGGTTTAACAGTACGAGCCTCAAACACCAGCTCAGGGTTCCGACTTCGCTATGACATCCACAGAGTTTTGTGAGAAGGCAATCTTCTCCTTGGTATTACCTGGCTTAATAACATACCAGGTGTCTAACAAAACACGGCCATCTTCCATCTGGAGAAGACGCTCGCTAGAGACGGTGTGAGCTGCGGTGTTTGCAGGGACGCGCTGAACAAAAGCAGTTTTCTGGACTGGCAGCAACATGCGAACACGCGGATAAGTTTCCCCAGTTTCACTGACAGTTGGGGATCTGTGAGCGCTCAGAGGAACATCAGGCTGTCGTTTTCCTGCTGAAGGTTCTGAGCGGTCTTTGAAAGAGGCAGCTTCCTACAGCTAAACCACTGACACTCACCAATTATTTCTCAAGCTAGTTATTAAAACAGACACGCGTCTTTATTCAACAGTCATGGGTGTAAAATTCACTGTAGTCATTTCTTCTGTCCCTGGACTCAACAAAGCTCCTCGGCTTCAACCAGCAACAGGAGACGAGTTCGAGTCACAGTTCAACCTGGTTCAACCTGCACTCAGTTCTGTTCTCTGTGCAGAACATGTGGAGCGTCTGTCTCTGCAGATGTTTGTGTCGCGTTTGTTTCTTTGTAGCTGTTTCTTGTGTCTCTGTAGCAGCTGTGCAGTACTCGTCTTAGCGCCTGACTCTTTTTTTGTGTCTTTGCAGTTGTTTGTTTTCTCTTTGTCGCTGCATCTGTGAGCCTGCTCTAACCTGTGTTTTGTGGTTGTTTTTCATCTTTTTGTAGTCAGTTTGTGTCTTTTTAAGGAACTTTTAGGTGAAGCTCAGAGGGCCCTGACTCTGGGCCTGACTCAGTAACACGCTGTTTGCGTATGTGAGGGTAATACAGTTTTGTTGTGGCTTGTCAGCTGGTGTTGTGATTAAACAGCTGATTGAGCAGCTGTTCGCAGCTGAAGAAGACATTCAGCAGTTTGTCCTCTTTGACTCGAGACCTGATGGATGAATCTGTGTCGAGCTCAGAGGAGCTTAAACGGAAGCCGCAGTGATGTTCGCGTTCTTTCAGTCTTTATTTAAAGTCTCCACAAACACAGCGAGCACACTGATCAGACACTGTGGGAACTCTGGCTGCGTACGGTCCTGTGATGCAGCAGCTCGTAGCTCGACCTGAAGCGGTGGCTCAGTCTCTCACAGCACGGCGGGGACTCTTCTTCGCAGCGTTGCTTCAGGTTATTGAGGTTTCGTGTTTGCACAGCTCCGTGAAGGTCCAGCCTCTCGGTCAGGCTGCACTTTGCAGTACCTTTTGTGTGATCCAGGTCAGCCCAGGCTTTATCTGTGGGTTTGACTCTAGAGGACTTTGGAGAGCACCTCACGGTCCACTCGGTGACTGTGAGGTGCTCAAATCATCAGCCGCCCACCACCGTGCTGACAGCTGGTGAAGAGGCTTTCTCCTGGCAACGAGCCACAGCTACTCAGTCCTTTCATATCTGTAAGGTCATGAACTTTAACCTTTAAGCTGCTAACCGAGGCCCGTAGAGTGACCGCAGGGTGAATTTGCTGGGACGTCCACCCAGGTGAAGACTGCGACACCTGAATGTCCTGCAGACTGAAACCGTTTGCACAGAGCAGCTCAGACCTGCTGATGATCAGTTACTCGATACTGTTTGACGAGCAGCAGCTGGCTCCGCCTGACGGCGGGAGTTTACCCACAGGTCACCTGCTGCTGACGAGCCGCTCTCTGTCCCACGATACAAAACTGTGTTTGTAATCACAGCGACCGCCGGCCTCGTTTAATCTTCGGCACAGTTTTCCTCTTACACAGATTAAGCGAGCGCGCCGCGGCCGCTCAGGTCTGCCGCTGTTCTCTCACAGCGTGTCCCAGTTCCCGGCGGCACCGGGCGGCCTGGAACGCCGACTCGGGATCAACGACTGCTTTTTAATCCCCCGCGCTCGCTCGCTGCTCTCTGCCTCTTTTTGTTTGGCTTTGTTTTCATTTTTTGCCGAGAATCATCCGAGTTCTTGTGACACTGACATTTGTGCCGCCGAACATTTGACAGATTTTAATGTGTTTTTTACCCTCCTCCCCCCTCCTCCCCCCTCCTCCCCCCTCCTCTCCTCTGTCCATTTCAGGTGTGAATAAGATTCGCCTCCATCGCCTCCGCCGCCGCCGCTGCTGCTGGAAACAGAAGAGGAGAAAACATGAAGAATGGAGCAACAAAAGAAGAGTTTCTCGATTATCTAATTTTTTTTTCCCTGTTCTTGTGTTTTCAGATTTTTTTGGTTTTTGTTTTTAATCTCTTGATTGTCGCATCCCGGCTCACGCACAACATCCTCCTCCGTCACGCCGTCAGCGACCTGGAGCGACCGCGGTGTAGATGTGACGCTCGCACACAAAAGCACGAGTTTGAACACGACAGAGCCGCTGCTGCGCTTTGCTGTGGGCTGCACCCAAATTGAAATCTGAAGAGCGCGAGGAGAAATTCAGGGTCACGATCTGTGAAGATAATTGAAACCCCCCCACCCCACACACCCACCTTTACAGTGGATTTCAAACTGCCGCTTTCAGTTTTACAGTAGTATTATAACACAACACCGTCGCACAGGCGTCCTGCAGAGTGCCGTAAACAGAGTCGGACCCTTTAAATGTGTTTTGACTTCAGGGGGACAAAATTCAAACATTCCCTCAAAGAAGTGAAGTGGATCACTTCCACTCCCCCCGAGAATAAATCCACAAACGAGCCGGAAAACAAAGCAAGTTTAAGTGAACCGCAACAACAAACATGCCTGAAAAAAACAACTCGTGTCCCTTCAAACCAAACCTCAGTAGGATTCGTTTATTAATTCCTCAGCGCACGCTTTGGGTGAATTAAACGAACAATTAGTATTTCGCTCGTGCAGCATATCAGGATTTATTCCAGTCGTTCTTCGTCCTTGTCACAGCCGTCCGCCTGCATCATTATGCAACTCTTTATTTTTCCACCTAAGTCGGAGGAAGTCACCAGAATGTTTTATTCAGAGTGTTTTCTCTTCTTTTAAATGATTGTTAAACGTATTTATTGAATTGCCGAGCTGCAGCTGGAGCCTTTAACTGCCAGTTTTCAGCCTTTACGTTGGCTCAGCGCTGCATTGTGAGACGAGCGAGTCCTTCAGCGCCACAGAAACTTTCTATATTTACTTCCTTTTGTTGTTTTTCCACTGGAGTGTGGAGTTGTCAGCAGCACCGTATTAAAAGCTGCTTTGGTCGGCGTGACGGCGCACGAGGCTTTGTTCACGCGCAAGCGGACGAGTTTATTCATGTTTTCCATTTTCCTCAGATTGGTTGGTGCGTGAGAAACGATTCGCCGGCTAAAGGAACGCTGCGTGCCTCAGTCTGAGTGCCGAGGAAAATTTTTTATCCAATGTTAGAAATTAAAAGAAAACATTTCTGTTAATCGAGCTTCAACATACATGTTAAATTTATAACTGTTAGACTTCAGTGGATCCTTCTCATTTCACGTTTTCATTAACAACACCTCTGAAATATGTTCCTGAGTTTAACCTTGAGGAACTTTTTTGTCCAATCAAATGGCCTGTTACTTCACTTCCTCACGGCTTTAGGTGAATCACCTCTGTTACAAACTATAAAGACTTTAGTTTTCATTGTTGGACTCCACAGCTCCTCCCCTTTAGGGGAAAGTTCTCCTGATTGGCTGCTCCTTATAGCGGGAAATTAGTAAGGTGGGCAGGATTGTCTCCTTTCTATGACATCACACAGAGCCAAGGGTAGAAAAAGCTGTTCAGTGTTATTCATATAGCACCAACCGTCCCCTTGCAAAGTAAAGACCTACAATACTACAGAGAACCCCAACAATCAGACGACCCCTGTGAGCAGCACTCTGGCAACAGCGGGAAGGAAAAACTTCCTTTTAACAGGAAGAAACCTCCAGCAGAACCAGGCTCAGGGAGGGGCGGGGCCATCTGTAGCGTCACAAACGCCATATTTTACGGAGTTAAAGGCGGGACTGACGGACGTGGCCGAGGCGGTGTTGTGTGTGACCCGTGTTGCCGTGGAGACGAACCGGAGCACTGAATGTGTGCCTGCAGCAGCAGTACAGACCGACAGGGTGGATTTAAAACAAACAAACAAACAAGAAAAAAAACGAACAAAAACGCCGAGTGCCAAAGCTGGGATCTGCTGCATTCTCACTACACATAACATAAGGGTTCTTCTTCGTGTCGTTGTAAATAGGATATATATGTTTGTTTGTTTGTTTGTTTTTCCTGTATTGCTACAGATTTGTAAAATTTTGCGGGAAAAATTTTGTTACATTTTGTAAAATGGGAGCAACTCGTCCCCCCAAAATCCTCCTGGTTTTCTTTTTCCTTTAAAAAAAACCCTCTCTGCTTTTTTTTTTGGTTTATTTTTGTTGGACTTTTAAAAAAAATCTAGTGCCAGCAGTGTGTGCGTGAACACTTTTCCTTTTTTTGTTCTTGGTGGGGTTTTTTGCTCTTTCCCATCTCTCTCTCCTCGTTTTGTACTGAACCGGAGTGGAACCACTACAAAAAAAGGAAAAACAAGGAAAAGAAAAAGACGGACCAGTTGGCAATACTTCAGTCATTTGTTCATCTCACCGGCACTGGACTTCCGCCCGCCACTTCCCCGCTGAGAGGAGAGGTGGGAGGGAGAGGAGGGAGGAAGAGGGGGGACTTCGCTTCACATCAAATCAGATTTAAAAAACAAAACGGAGAAAAAAAAAAGCACCTTTGGACCTTTTTCCTTTTTTTTACTGTGCTGAAGTGAAGTCAAGTGCTATTATTATTATATTATTATATTATTATTATTGTAGCCACTGTCTGGAACCCTTTTTTGAAGAAAAGCAAAGGAAAAAAACAAAAAGAAACTTAAGCCAATCTGCACTTCTCGTTCCGACGAACATGCTTGTATGACCAAGTGACTGTCGTGGATCTTTGTTTTCAAACCCGATAAGGAACAAACTGAGTATAAAAACAAAAAAAACAGTCGAGAGACTTGAAACGGTGGCAAACGCAGAAGGATTCAACGGTAACGATCACGCAACTTACAAACTCGACAGTAAAAACCTGCAATCAAGACTCACGCTGCCTGAATCATACTTTGATCCTTCTCTCTGTTTCTATCCCTCCTCCTTTTCGTCGTCTCTCTCGTCTCTCCTCGCCTCTCCTCGCTTTCTTTCATTTTTCACCGTTTTCCTTCGTTTTTCTCTCCCTCTCTCTCTTTGTCGTCCTGCACACCATCATACACACCTGTAATAAACAAAAACAGACAAAAAAAAGATAAATAGCCTTTTATTCGATACATTACTACATGTTGGCTTGGTAGGATTAGTTGAAACTAGTTCCATTCCTACAAAAAAGAATAATAGTAAAAAACAAAATATGAGCTTCTTTATGTATTGCTTCTGCCGCTGTAGTGTCCTGGTCAGATTTAAAGATGATAAGACTACATATATCTGAAATACTGTATTTACAAATGCATACCAGGGCTGGCCTCAACGACACGACGGCAGGGGGAGGTTTCCAACTCCGTCCGCGGGACGGCCGGTCGAGCTGTCAGGGGTTTGGCGGTAGCTCCGACCGCTCGTCCGAGGTGGTTAAAATGCTTCTTTGTTTGCTCGAAGTCTTCGCAGTTCTTTAAACTTGTAGCGTTCAGCAGCACTGAAGCTCTCGCCGCACAGCTGCAGGGCCTAACAGGAGTGCTGGCAGCGCAGCGGAGAGCGCCTCCTGGTGGACGCTCAGCCTTAGCACGCTTCCAAGAGAGTTTTATTTTTGCAAGTGTATAGTTTTAATTGAATATTTTTCTGATGAATGATTGAATGTAATTGCTTTGGGGAGGAAAGTGGGTTTACTGTCTGAATGTTGAAAGAGGAGGGAACCGAGCACACTGGCACCAAAGCAAAGGCGGTCCTGCAGAAGTTAAACATGATCGTGTGGGAACTAAATTTGCTCGAACGCTTCCGCTAGCCCACACCGGTGCCTCGAGCAAACCTTTGGCCTCAGTGACGTTTGACACGCCACAAGTTCTACTGTAGTCTACTTTCAACTCTATTAAGCTTTTTTATTTTGTTGATTAAAATATTTTTGGCCAACTTTTCCACATAAATTTGCACTTTTTACCTTCAAAGGGACGAAGAGCGATCTTGTCCCGTTTTTATGTGAATGTGTAAGATGCTAAAACCAAGGATCAAAATAGCCGTTAGCTAAATCACGAACTTGTGCTAATTACAATTGTTAATTTAAAAGTCTAAATGTAGTTCACTACGAGTACCAAAGTACCAGGATGGAGTCGCTTGTAATGGAAATCAGGACCACCAGTTGATTTTTAGCCAATAAGAGAAGGCTACATCAGCGATACTGGTGATGTCATTCTGGCTTGCTAATAGCAGCAACTTTAATTTTGCTGCAGCTAGCACAACAATCATGGTTCACTTTTGCAGTTTGATTCATAAAAAATCCAGATAAAAAATTAAAGCACCTCTAAAATAAGCCTTAAAAAGCCTTTGAAGCTAACTGACGGCTTGTAGGTTAGCGGTCTTAAAGAGGTTTGTCTCAAATTTATGCTAGTTTATTTTTAGCGCACGCTGACGAGTAGCGGTGTGCAGCACCCAGGTGGCTTGTAAATGTACGTAATCGACAATCGCGATTAAATGTTGCAATCGTCGTTTCCTGTGAGCGTAAACTTGGGGAAAACTGCCCCGGTCACAACGAGGGGACGAACAAACCGCACAAAGCGGCGCGCAGTGCGACTGGTGTGCTCCGTCCTTCCTTCGTTTAAACTTGCTCCGTTGTATCGTGGCGAGCGCCTGGTTTCCTCAAAAAAGCTTTTTATGCAGCGACAGTCAAGTTTTGAAGAGCAGCGAGGTTCCGATGTTGGCGGGGTGGGGGGACGACGTCGAGGCTGAACTCCTTTACCTTCCCTGAAGTTCGCTCTGATGATGGCTCTGTTGTTTTCTGTTTACCGGTTTCAAGCACAAAAGTTAAAGAGCAATGCAGTCTTCTGGTTTTCTTTGATATATTTCCACCTCTGAAATATTGATATTGCGTCAGAGTTTCAGAACTAGATTTTCTGAACTAGACTCTGGACTTTGAGCACGTCATTCCTGCTATCAGAGCAAATCTGCGCTCTGATCCAGACTCCGTTGTCGAGCAAACTTCAAGGGTGTTTATCCGTCCTCAGTCTCCAGCTGTCCTCAGTTTTGAAATTCAAGTCGCTGTCACATGTGAACCAAGAATGAAAAAGTAGAAAATAGGCTGTAGAGAGCTGATATCTTCTTCATTTGACTGCTTTTTCAGCTCACTTCAGAAGCTCAGCGAAGGAATTTTAAGACGTGAGACAATCAAGACGTGACTTCTGCAAAAGTATTTTAGTTTTAGAGAAACCTTCCGCTGTTCGACAAGTTGAATCAGATCCAGTTTCTGGAAGTTTTGCGTATGCAAATCATCAAACTCACTGCATTCTTTCAAGCTGTGTTTTTTAATCTTGGTTCACGTGTGAAAAGAAGTCAAATGAAGGGATAAGTGCTCAAACGCTCCTGCAAAAAAATGCACAAAAAAATTGTAATCAACCGAGAAAAAAAGACTTTACAAAGCCAAGCATCACTTTTGGGAAAACCAGGTGCTCTGATTGTGTTTTTAAGGGGAGTTGAGGCCAGCCCTGCTTCATAACTGAGGTTCTGCTTCTTCTACTACTGCTACTATCTAACAACAACCCTGGGCACAAAAACAGGCCTGAACACTTTCAAATCCTCCAGCACTCGAGGCGCGTTCGATTTTTAACTTCACATACCAGCATCTTTGAACCCAAACTGATTTGGAGCACCAGCTTGTTTTTGTTTCGTCCTCGACGCCACAAAGACGCTTCCCTTCCCGGCCCAAAAGCGAACTCGTCCTGACTCAGCTGGGTTCGTGGGCTGGCGGCGTCTCTGGGGTCCGTCGGGTTAAAAGAAAATAAGAGCCATGAATATTTGTTTTTGCGTTGTTTGAAAAGCATTCGAGCTCTGTTTCTGTCGCCCAGGCCAGCAAAACAACCTGTTGATGTCTGCTGTATTTCAATAAAACACAGCCTTTTTCAAAGGGTACACCCTGTTCTCACTGTGTCTGTGTGATGTGGTCTGAATGCAGCGAACAGCGGCGCACGTGCATCATATGGACGCTGCATTCTGCTCTGACTCACCTGATTGTGAAATCCTGACAGCTTTACAACAAAACAGAGGGAGAAATGGTCTGCAGCCACTTCAGAGAAGGGCCGATGGCGTGGAAAAGCTCCAGCCTTTCACATAATCTCTGGTGTTTGCACACACACACACACACACACACACACACACAAAGTCCTTTTATTTCAGCTTCACAGGCAACATCAGCGCCCTGCCAAGTGTCCAAAAAACACTATTTATTAGTCCGGATCATTAGGGCCGCTTGATTATGGCCTAAAATCAAGATTATTTTTGTACAACAAATTAATATAATTACGCCTGAGCCACATGGCACGCCCCTGGTAACCTCTGGTTGCTAGGTAAAAATGTGCATTACTGGACCGGTTGGTGAGTGGTTGCTGGAGGTTGCACCATGAGGCATCGTCGTCGTCGCTAACAGGTTGGCTGTGGACGACTGCAAACGCTCACGAGCCGCAGTGACGAGACTAGAGAACATTTGCATGCAAACTTGAACCTGCACCTTTTAAAATTAGTTCACCACAGCGTGAGGCACGACTCTTACGTTGAACGCCAGTCTGCGTTTCCGGTTTGTGTCGCACTTTTGTTTGCAGCAACTATTCCCCAACTAGTTGCAGAATACACTCTTTTCCATATTTTACCCTCGTTACTGGTGGTTGCCAGATGGTTGCCTGCGACTGTGAAGCCTTACTTTTTAAAACGTATCTTTAATCGAGGAGTTTGTTGAACTTTGAATTGAACCGGTCTTCAGTGGTGAGCTAGCTGGTAGGGCCTAGCACCGCGACTGAACAGAAGCTGCAGTTCCTCTAGTGGCCACTTGAGGCTGGCACTAAAAGTCAGTGCTCACAGTTTCAAACTGTCCTAAAAGGAAGCGCTCAGGCTTGCTGGTAAGCAGCTGTCTTATTCTGCCTTTGCTAGGCCTCAGTAACAGTGCTGAGCATGGACGCATACACACAACGGATTTAACTCCATCTAGTTTAGTATTTGCAGAAATGACTTTTTTATAAGGGGTTGTTTATAATGTTTTGGGTTCTTAAATCAAAATAAGCTACTTTGATATGCATAATGAAACTGTGACAGTCTCTCGTCTTTCAGCAGGTTATAGGAGACGCTGGCTCTAAGTTCCCCGTATACCTTTGTCTCAGTCGGCCTACGCATGCTGACAGAACGGTTTTTCTCTGATTTATTTTCAGTTTTTTGGTAATAAACGTAACAAAAATACATATTTACCTCTATAATTGTATAAACAAAAACACAGTGTAATGTAAAAGCTGGGCTGGTGTGTTTAAATAATGCTTGGGGGTTACAGAGGGGCCCAAAGTGTCCATCAAACCACCAGCAGTCTGAACCAAAAAGACTTTTATATACTGCATGAGTAATTTTAAGTCTTCTACAGGAAACAAACAAAAAAACAAACGATATTAAATTAAATTAACTTCCAGTATGATGATTTTGTTTCCAGTAAAAGCCAGACTTACCTTTTATTCTGGTGTTTACCTGCGTGTGTAGGTAAACATAATCACATTATAAGTTCAAATAAAAAACTCCCGTTCAATTACAGAGGAATTACGTCCTGACCTGCAGTCGAATCACGAAGCGTTACCGAATCCTGATCTGGTGAAGTCACGTGACCGCTCTGCGCGGATGCAGGAAAATGGTTTGAGCAGAGAAATGTCGGCGGCCTTGAAACGGTCGAGGCCTGATTCAGGGCGGCGTCTCCTGCTTAGCATTTCCACCGCGCTCATTGTGGATGTTCTCCACGTCGCAGAGCCCATCCCAGGCAAGCTGTAATATCTGGTCGGTATTCTCAAAGGATATCACGGCGCTGGTGTTAATTTAAGATAAGCTCTGCCTTTGGAATCACAATGAGAATGAAGGGGGCTGTAAAAATAAAAATTAAACCTGAATAAGAATAAAGGTGAGGAATCACATTTCGGCCTGATAGCGGCGCGCAGCGGATTGAAAGCTGCCGTGGCCTCGGAGCGCTCGCCGTGTCGAAGTGTGCAGCTCCTCTAATGAAGTGTGCAGTTTGTGTGCCTAAATATTCATACCGTGCCGTGAGTGTTTGGCTTTCCAGCTCGTTTTTTCAGCAGATAAATCGAAGAGACGAACATTTCTACAGAAAAGACTTTTTTGTGTCTGATGCTGCGTTTAGGCCCCGTGGGAAACCGGTTAAATATGAAGTCTCTACTTGAAACACTGGTGTTACCGGCTTCCCAGCAGTAAATACGGCTTGAAGATCAAACCTTGAAAAAAAATATTGTATCGCTTCATGCAAAAGAAAGATTGTTATCATATATACTGTTTATTGTATGTTAACATTAAAGTGTCACAGGTGAGTGGTGTGTCAGATTAGAGGCGGTAATGAGCACAGCACTTGGCGTCGTAAACCATCTCTGAGCCCATGAAAGGCTCATTCGCTGAAATGACTGAAGCGTGCTGCTGCGGTTTAGCAGACGCTTCCTCGGTATTAACTTTTTGCACTTGTGCAGATGAGCTAAAGCATGTCCTCATTATAAACATAAAACAAACGCGCGCTGTTGCGTCTCTTTGGAATATATTTTCTCTGTTATGTAAATTTTTGTTGCTGGGGAAAATGTTACACAGTACAGCACAAACTGGAGAATTCATCTCACATGACTCACGAACCGCCTGGAGCTGTTTGATCACTGCAAAACGTCTTCATGTCAGCTTTATTTGCATACCACCACTTCACACAACGGTCACCTCAAGGTGGTTGGATGAAGATCCGATTGGGCAGAAATCCCAACAGTCAGGTGATTCCTGACTGGTAACAGTGGGGAGGAAGAACTCCTTTTTAACTGGAGGAAACCTTCAGCAGAACTAGGCTCTGCGACCGTATCGAGGGTGAATGAGAAGAGTGAAGGCTATAAGGAGACGCTGTATAAACAGTCAGTGCATCATGGGAAAGCCCCAGAACCCTGGTCCTGTAAGAGGGAGGATTCAGGGTCACCTGGTCCAGCCCTAACTATATGCTTTAGCAAAAAGGAAAGTTTGAAGCCTAATCTTGAAAGTAGAGATAGTGTCTGTCTCCTGAATCCAAACTGGAAGCTGGTTCCACAGAAGAGGGGCCTGAAAACTGAAGGCTCTGCCTCCCATTCTACTTTTAAATACTCTAGGAACAACAAGTAGGCCTGCAGAGCGAGAGCGAAGTGCTCTAATAGGGTGATATGGTACTACAAGGTCATTAAGATAAGATGGGGCCTGATTATTTAAGACCTTGTATGTGAGGAGCAGGATTTTGAATTCTGGATTTAACAGGAAGCCGAAACAGGAGAAATCTGCTCTCTTTCTAGATGAACAAAAGCAGTTGTACGTGTTTAACGTGTGATTTTAGGAAATATCCGGGTCATAAATGACCTCACAGAGTCCTCACACTCTGATAGCCGCCCGTTCCAAGTATCTGGATATCTGGAGGGTTTTAAGCAAAAACTTTACTTTAGTCTGAGTGAACATGAATGCATTTAAACAGGAGTCAGAGGTGCGCTCTTTAACATCCACAGAGTCACTGGCGACTCATTAAAGGTGGCTTTTGTTTCAGCCACAGGCTAAAGAGGAAAATATTCAGAAATGAGAGGTTTCTGTCAAAGCAGAGGTGCTACATCCAGAGGAACCGTCGAGGTGGTCAGGCTCCGGGCACGTCTCCTGGGAAGAAGTGCTCCTGCCAGGAGGCGGCCCCGGGCCAGGCCCAGGAAACGCCAGAGAAAGTCCTACGTGCGAATACGACAGAGTCCTCACAGAAGGGCTGGAGGAGGTGATGGAGGTCTGGGTATCTCTGCTTCAACTGCTGCAGCTACAACCTGACCTGGATGGGAAGAAGATGGATGAAGGCGTGAATGACAGCCGAGCCGGACCCTGATGGGTCCAATGCGGTGTTGTGGATCTGTGCTCAGGTTTATCAGCATCTGCTAAAGAAATGAAATATTCAACAAGATATTTGTAAAAAGTGACTAAAGTAAAATATTAATGTCTCAAAATAGAGGTGTGAAGAATGTTGTGGGTTAGTTTTCATTCAGATTTTATTTTTTATTCTGTCTTTACAACTGCAGCTCACAGGTAAGGTGGGCTGCTCGAGCTACCCCCCCGCCACGAAACCTGCCGAGGGAGCGTGGACTCCAGAGGCCTCGCTTCCTTCAGCTTCCCCAACGAGGCCGCTCAGCAGCCGGGTGTGATTGTACTCTGCAGCTCCCAGGTGTGATCGAGTGTAAGTGTGTGAATGTGAATCGAGGTGTTGTTGAGAAACAGAACACGGGCTCGGAAAAGCTTCCCGGCATGAATTTAAAAAAACCAAAGAGCGGGGGGAAAGCTCCAGCGAGGTCTCCTGTGAGAAGTCTCTGTCTACATTCCCTAAACTCCAGGGATTTAAAGCGGCTTGTGTATCTTTGAAAATGTTCCAGCGCTGCCCCAGCTGTGCCGCGGTGTACAGTGAGCATCACATGTCTGAGTCCTGAAGTCCTTCGAAATATAAAGCGAGTTGGCACCTCACCGGCCAGGAAAACCAAGGCTTGGGGGGAACGCCGTTACGTAATGCGCCCGTCTTCGCTGGCCGCTCTGCGACACGGACGCGCGCAGCACATGACCTCAGATTCTCAGAAAGTCTTATGCAATTCGTCATTGTGTAATTTGGCCTTTTAACGCTACCGTTCGGCCTGTAATTGGCTGCTGCTTCTCGGTTGCATCACTGCTGCTCTGAGAGTCCTGCTCGTATTGTAAGGCCTTCGTTCCCAGCAGCCGCCGGCCTCCGCGAGATATTTTACAGCTGCAAAAATCCGTTTTTTATTTCAGTTGAACCTGAATCCAAAGGGCAAACATGAGTCCACGTATGAATCACGGCAGCTTGATTTGTTTTTGAAATTCCTCCACAGACACTGAAAGAGTCATTTGTACTCGAGAAGCCGAACGCGGCGCCGTGTGGATGTGAAGCGGGAATAAAAACGCAGTCAAAGGTAGGTGTTGATCTCTCCACTCTTATTAGCAGGGACGGAGCCCCCTCCTCGGCTCCCAGTGGGTCCACACTCTGTGCAGAATAACAATCAGACGCTTTATTGATCCTTGTGGAGAAAATCTTTTTGGGCATCTTCCACACGGAGGTCAGAGGTCAGCCTCGGCAGCCACACAGCCGGTAAAGATTCGGCCTCGTTTTGCCGGCTGTATTTTACACGATTGCCGCATCTTAATTCACAGCAGGATCCTCGGGAAGTCGCTGCACACACAAGTGCAACCTTTACACGACCCGGACTCTTTCACACGCCGAAACCCACAGGTGTGTTTATCAGGTTCCTGTGTTCCAGGTAAATATACAGCCCTTAACAACCATCTAATACTGCGCAGGTCACCGTGCCAACAGCTCCGACCTATCAGGCTCCACTAAACATCTGTGAGCGGCAGAGCCTCGATTCAGTAACGATGCTCAATCGAACTGAGATCTCAGGAACTTCGAGTCTGCAAGTCTCAAACTCTTCTGAAGTCTAACCTGAGAAGGTTACGGAGGATCAGAGTTAACCCTAAACCTAATTTAACCCCTAATCCCGGGGTGTGGATTTGTTTTAGCTACATGCTGGGAAGGCAAAAGGACACATTAAGATGTGACATTTCAAAGTCTCACACTCATGGGACATTTTATTGGGTAATAATAATAGATTTTATTTATAGGCACCTTTCAAGACACCCCAAGATGTCTAAACTAAATGTCAAAATCACAGTGTGCATAAAATGAGAAAACAGCACAGAATTAAAAAGTCAACAACACAAAATCAAATCAGCTGATCTTAAAAAGGATCACTTACTAGGATAAACCTCACCAGGACCGGGTCTGACCCGTTATTCCTTCATGGCGCAGATTCACAGATGTTGATGTGTCTGCTGCATCCATGTTGAACCCACATCCCAAAGGTGCTCTGAGGGGCTGAGATCTGTGACCATGGAGCCTGCTGTGAACTCAGCATCACGTTCAGTTTGAGATGATTTCACAGTCAGAGCAGCCGATATTCTTCCTGTCTGAGCTGACAGGACGGGCACTTGGAGCGGTCTTCTGCTGCTGAAGCACCTGGTTGTGCATTCAGGTTGTGTTGATCATGTCTACATCCACTGAGTTGCTGCTGTCATCAAATACTTGCTTGAGCAGTTGAGCCATTACTGCAACTGTTGCTGTGGTGGTTAGAAGGTAAGAATGACTCCTGCGTGAGGAGGTCTTGAGCTCCTTGTCCTGTTCCTCAGCCCTCTGAGGTCGAGCCCGTCGCTCAGTTAAAATTACTCTGAAACCAAACCTTACATGGTGATAATAAAAGATCAAAATCTTTGACGCGTGTTCCTCAGAATTACTGACAATATTTTTGTCCCATGATTGCAGAGAGAAAAATATGGTGACGGTTTTCTTCCATGGGCCTGGACCACACGGGCCGACCCTCGTCCCTGACCCCGTCGGCAGGTAAGCAGCTGGTGATGCCTACAGCTGACCACCACGTGAAAAAGTCCCAGAGGCTGTGGCTCAGACGGCCGATCGGGGCATTGAGTAATTGGAGGGTTGGAGGTTTGATGCCTGGCTTCTCCAGCCTGCACAGTATTGTTGAGGAAGCTGCTGTTCGTGCACAATATGATATGATTTATCTATTTGCCAATCGAGACACGAACTCTTAGACGTCCGACTCCAATCTTTATTGATGTTTTAGGTCTGGGGCGTTGTCTCTCCTGGAGCGTGTCTCGGTGTCTCTGAATGCGGACGTTCAGGATTTTTAAAAATGCAGCGAGAAGAGTGGTGCAGCGTTACTCGGTCTCTTTAAACCAGAATTTAACTCGGACTGCGTTCACCTGTCAAACAGATTTTAAACAGTACACTCGGCGCATGCAGATTAGGGTACAATAATAGCATCATCATCCTCATCATCTGGTTATCTGCACAGCTGGAAGCCAACCCTCCGAGCGTTAGAGGCATCGCGGGTCATCGTGCTCTCCGAGTTTCCATTTTTCAGCCCCATTCAGCTGTTTGAAGACACACTGGAGGCTTGAAAAGGTTTTTGTGCAGCACGTACCTCAGTATAAAGATTTCTTTTTCTTTATACAACGCTGGTCTCTCTCCCTTTGAGCTTCTTCCTGCTGTTCAACTACGGAGCATCACAGTTTGTACAAAATGATGAAACACACGTCACAAAAGAACAGAGTTACGATTTGATATGAAAAGAAACAAACAGAGGCAGAGAAAAGGCCGCAGAAATAGTCTGGGAGAAATTAAAGCTGAAAAATTCATGTCTGCTCCTCGTCGTCTTCGCCAGATGGAACTTCATTTTAAAGTTTAGGGTCATGAGCGCCGCTCATACATTCGGCTCACATCGAATTCCTCACTTAAGATGCTGCTTTCTGAGTATATAAGTCATTTCTTATCTGGAGCAGCCAAGTTTCTCGACTGCCTCGCTTTTCTTGGACGGGCAATCGAGGGCGTGCGATATGAGAAATTTAATGAAAAGTCGAACGGGCGTGTGAATCACGCTTTAATGGGCGGCTGCTCGTCAACAGAGAGGCCGTTTCTCCTATCAGACGAGATATGGGGCCTCGCCAGAGAACCCGCGATGAGCCATCCTGCGGCACGTTATTATTTTTTAACCTTTGCGCGCAGCGGGTTTGTGAACCGCAGCCAACATTCACACCGCTCCACACTGGGAGCCTCCCATTACAACCACGGCTTCATACTGGGAGCTGGCCATTATAACCACAGCTTAACCAGGTCAGCACTAAGCAGATCCACTGGAGCAGCGGTTAGAGGATAAATCTCAGAGTTTACCCCATCATAAATCTTGCATCAGGAGAGTTACCCGAGAGCTCGTACGAGAAGATGCTGATCGACGTCGCTCGGCAACAAAGTTACTGAGGCTGTGCTCCAACTCAGAGACCGGAAACACAGATTCATCAGTCTGGAGAATAATCTTAGATTAATTCATTCATCATTTTTCCTTTTTGTTAAATTCAAGTACGTGAGGATATTTAAAGATGTCACCTTGAGAGAATCAGGACAGAATTTCTGGCACCTGACCGACAACTAATTTGGAAATTACAGACAGACAAAGAGGTCCTGCTTCCTTTTTTTCTGGGACAATTTGTGTCCTCCTCAGTGGATCATTATGAACGTAATTATTCACCCATTTTTAAAACCGCTTCATCCTGTTCGGGGTTAGGGCTCGAATCACACCTGAACAGGTCACCAGGCCATCACAGGGCTAACAGGGCTAGCAGGAAACTGTATTCACACTCACACATACAGCCAATCAGAATCATCGGTTTACCAGATAAGTTAAACCAGGTAAAGCTGTACCAGCACAGGTAGATCCAAAGCAGCCGGTTGGTGGATGTGGATCACGTCTTGCTGCCAAAGAGATCATGAAGCTGTCTGACGAGTAGACACGGAGGAGCTCAGTGATAAAGAACCGTCTGCACTGCACAGTGAGCCGAAACATAGTCCGATAACTCAAACACCTCCAGACCCCGCCCTCGAGCTCACAGGAAAGAAAACGACATTTAAAACACACGCACAGGTTAGGGTTTGGGTCATTTCCTGTTTCTATCACTGAGATGCCACAGGGGGCGGGACTTTGGTGCAAAGGCCCGGCTGTTAGCGGTGATGCACTGAGGATTTTCTTTGTTGTTTTCATTACAAATGCTGAGACATGTGTTTGTGGAGGTGTTTTAAGGTGGTGCCAGTGATTAAAATTCAACATGTGAAACATTTCTCACGTTGATCCGATTCTGGTAAGTGGGGCTGGCAGATGCTTTCTCAGACGCCGGCTGCGCCTCTTGGTATTGGAGCACTGATGCACCGTTCGCACGAATACTGACCACCTACAGAGACTCCATGATGGGTGGAGGTTCATCAATGTCTCTCTTGCACCTGTCAGGCCCATTTTTCTGTTAGTTGCTTCTTTTTGTAACATCAGTGGTTTACGATATGGAGGTAGCTTCCTACTCTGAAAGAGCCCAGCGATCCGGCAACCGCTCACTTCCTCGCTCTGTGACCTCAGCACGAACTGTGCCGATCAGTTTATGGGGTCAGCCACCCACTTCAAGTCTTATTTAATAAACTACAAAAGTAAAACGGGTGATAAAGCAGGGAATGTGATTGAGAAGTCTCCGGGATGTAACACCAAGCTGGAGACGGGCAAAGATGGGACTGAAGTAACCAATGATTGGGTGCAGCTGCTGATTCCTGATGGAATAATGTGGGGAAGTCCATGGACGGACCAGGCGTCGTTAAACATTATTGTTGGCGTTATTGTTTGCAGGGTTTGATGCCACTAACGAATCACAGCGTGAATGTAAATAGTTGATTTTTTTATTATATGATTTATTTATTACTTTTTATGTGGAGTGAATAAATAAAAGTATATTTACAGTGGCCCCTACAGACAAAGCACATACAAACTTCAAATCACGTACGAACCCTGAAGCACGTACAAACTCAAAAACACATAAAAACACGTAAAAACACATAAAAACACGTAAAAATTCCAAAACACGTACAAACTCCAAAACACGTAAAAACACGTAAAAACACATAAAAACACGTAAAAACTCCAAAACACGTAAAAACTCCAAAACACGTAAAAACACATAAAAACACGTAAAAGCACATAAAAACACGTAAAAACTCCAAAAGACGTAAAAACACATAAAAACACATAAAAATTCCAAAACACGTACAAACTCCAAAACACATAAAAACACATA
>NW_005187669.1:507757-526343 GCF_000239375.1 Pundamilia nyererei | reverse complement strand
CACACACGCTCACAGCTTTGGGGGCACGACAGCTTTCATTCCCGACTGCAGCTCCATATCTCACGGAAACGTGATTTCACACTGAACTTTTCAACCCATTCTTTCAGGAGACGAAGAAAGACGGAGGGAAGAGCGCGAGCAGATAAAAACACCTCTGAACACATCAGTATTTTTGGCAGCTGGTGAGTGAGGCGACGTGGAAACACCCCCACCCTCCCCAAAACCCCTCCGCTCGCCCACGCCGCCCCCCCAACAGCAACCCGATCTGTTTTTAAACTCCATCCATGACCTGACGGTGTCGGAGAATCTGTTTTTACCAGATGAAGGAAATTAATCATTTTAAACTACGCTCTACTTTCTTTTGCTTCACCTGCTAAAAAGATGCTGAATTTTTTAGACGCACGTGTACGTTAAAATTTTAACTGCACTCAGTAAAAACAACATTTAAGAGCCTATAATGTTTCCTCTGAAGGAGCGCTAGCCCTGGATAAATCAGATTTAATAGTGCACCCCTGGACAAATGATTTTTTCCTTAACGTCCTGTGGCTAATTTTTTATTATTTCCCCCAATTAACCCAAACATACTCGACTAGAATTTAAAAGCACAAATGGACAAATTTTCTTTAGACTGATGATGGGACTGAAAAGGTTAAAAAGCCCTGCAATTTCCCACAACGTGCCGCCTTCATGCTTTTACACTTCTCCAGCAAATGTTAGTGGTCATGTTCACCTGCTGCATCTTAGTCTTCCAGTCTTTGCTCCCCGGGGAGACTCATAGCAAATACTGAAAAATACACCAATCTTGTAATGGTCCATTTTAGCACATACACGCAATGAACATAGCCCCCTTCATGCTACCCGTTAGTTAGTGAAGTCCTGCTCTGGAGCCTCGAGCATCCTGAACGTGATGGCGGTCAGAGATCTGCTTTCTCACCTGTAGCTCCAACAGGCGACAGTCCCCTGCGTACCTGAAGGGCTCTGTCTGGTGTTGGTAAAGCTCGCTATGCCGCGTGAAAACGAGTTCTGAACTTCGTGATCACCAGTTACCTGTTTAGGGCTCAGTTAGGTTCACTGTATGTGGACTCTCTCGCTGTTTGGAAAAATAATGGATGAAACGGATATGAGAAACGATAACTCCCAGTGTGAGAACTATTCTTGTTTAGGCTGAAATGTGGGCTAACGGCTAATGTTGGTGAGCTGGATGTTTAAGGTTAAAACTTCTCCATTCCCATCATCCTCCTGTGTTGTTTTTGAGTTTGTTGTGAATAAATCTGATTTTAGTATTTTCTGTTATTCCAGTGTTGATTCTGATATCAGGAGTCTCTGTTTTGTTCTGGTTTTTTTAAGGTGGTTTTCTGTTTTCGTGCTGGTTTTGAACCTTTGGAGACAACGAGGTGGGTCAACGACTCTCAGGACCGCCTCTAAGAGGTTAAATACCTGCGACTCCCATCAGCTGCTACACCTGAAGAAGCATCGTCAACAATGCAAACAAAGGAAGTCCAGCTGCCTTCAAACTTCAGGCTAGTTTTACTTCCCGTTTCTTGATTGTTCTCACCTGCGTCAACCGACCTCACCTGGGTCTCGGTCATTTCGCTGTCCCCTCCTCTTTGCCGCGTTGTCTCCGTTACCTTGTTTGGTCCTCAGCGGGTAACGCGTCACCTCAGCCACGTTTCTGCTCTCCTCACATGAAGAACCACGTCCTACTTTTCTGTATTTAAACACTTCAACATTGTCGAACACTTAAAAATTCAAGAGGACCTCTCTTCCACTTTGTGACTTGATGATTAATGTAGGGTCTGCTGAGGCTTTGATTTTGTATCATATAATAAAATACGATTATCTGTAAAGAAATAAGAGCAGAAAGTGTGAAAATCACAGACAGTTTAGGACGTTTGTTTGATTAACAAAATGTTTTTTGTGTATTAGAATTTTTTTATTGTCTCCTAACGTTGCACACCATCTGGCTCCAGCCAAACTTTTTGGTTTCCAGCTGACAGTGTGGGTGCGTTTGGGAAGAAATAAACGAGATAAATTTATGTTTTTGATGCCGCTTTTTGTTTTTTCATTTGCTGCAGGAGAGTTTTGTTCTTCCTCCGCTGAGAGAAAAAGAAGAAACAACAGCTGGAAGAGAGCAGAGAGGACACGCTCGCGTTCTGTCGCACGTTCACATTAACTGTCGTCTACATATTTACACGTTTTCCCCTCTTCTCACACACACACACACTCGCACACAGAGTCACACTTTGCATTTGTTTCACACACATATTCACACATTTCTCATTTTCACATTCTTCTTCTTTTTGCCCACACACACATTAACGCTTCCATTTTTCTCAATCTCACAACATGAACACACACTTACTCACTTACTCTCACTTTCGCTCTCTCTCCCTCACACACACACACACACACACTCTTGTCAGATGCCGGGATGTCCCGGGGGGGAGGAGGTTTGTGAAAGTCTCTCTCCCTCCCTCGTCTTCTTCGTCTTCCTCCCCCACGAAGCTGGACATGCATGTTGTCTGTGTGTGAGGAGCTTTGAAAGCTGGATTTCTTCTTTATTTTAACATTTACTGTCTCTCCTCCAGCAGCTACATGCGCAGACTTTGCGGTCGCGTCGTGGTCATCTTCCACCGTGAGGCAGTTTTAGGCGGCCTGTAGCTTTTTGTGTGAGATGCTCCCCGAACGGCATCTTTCAGGCCCGTTTTCAGGAGCGAAAGCAGTCCCTGCGCTTCCTCGTCGGTCTTCTACGAGGTTTCTGGGATTTTTTTAAGGTGCCATTTGTTGTGTTTATGCTCTCCGAGTTGAACCAATCACCGATAAGGTACACCGAGGGCATGCCTGAAGAGAGGGAGTGAAAACAAAGTGAATCAGAGATGTAAAGGTCATTTTCTGATTGTTTTACAGCGGCTGCGTTCGAAAGCATGAATAAATCCGCCCACACCTCCGCAGGAAGCTGCTGCCTGTAAGCGAGGCGCAGCTTCATCCCGCCTGCTGTCGCTGCTTTGACCTGCAGCTCTGACATGAAAACACGAGACAGAGACCGCCGCGATGCAGCCCGCTTTAACGTCTTTATAACGTCATGTGTGGGAAGCAGCCGTGGCCACATCAGTGTGCTGATTAGCCTCATGTTGGTGGAACTGCACACCAACGAGGGGCTGAGGAAACACTCGAGATCCCCTCGAAACCTTCTAGGAATAAAAAAGTCCCAGGTACGCTGGGAGGCGGCTCAGGTACAACAGGTCGTCTGTTAATTGGAAGGTCAGTGGTTCAATCCCCGGCTTCTCCACTCAGCATGTCGAAGCGTCTTGCAGAGAGACACTGATGCATCCATAAAGAGCGTCTGTGATAGTTTCAGTGCTTAAAGGCACAAAATAAAAGTGTGAATTTAGATTTTATCTTTGAAGGACTTTGAGTGCTCGTCTACAGCAGCTGCAGGACGGTACTGTCAGCACCGTCCTGCTTCACACGGAAAAGCATCTCATGGAAATGTTAGATGTTTGTCATGAAGCTGAGACTTTCTAAAAACGTCCGACACCACAGCTTCCCACACACACTCATGTAATCTGTGACAGTACTCACTCACTTCTCTGAGACTGTAAACGCAGGACTTCATCCAAGCACGCCGTCAAACCGCCGCTCACCTGTGCTCAGTGTGTTCACGCTGTGATTGGCTCGTACAGTCGGAGCTGCAACTGTGTGTTAATAGAGCGAGAGTCATAGAGTGATGGAGAGAGAGTCCGTTTAAGCGTGTGTGTAGGATATAAAAACTGCTTAGAGTGTGTGTGTGTGTGCAAATAATAAATAAGGTGGAGCTGAAACTAGAAGCACTGCTAAAACACACACACACACACACACACGCTTGTACTTCTATCTTTGTGAGGACGAGCCCAAACTCTAAAGCCTACTCTGAGCCCTGCAGCGACCCCCTTTGATGTTGTAAGGACTGGCCTCACGATTTCCTCACTGTGATGGCTTTAGAAACACACACACACACACACACACACACACACAGACCTGTTCGTGAACTCATTAGCCGTCCTCACAGACAGAAACATCAAACAAACTTGTATTCCCTCTCCACCAAGGTCATCCAGCAGTTCTTCACATGAGAAAGTGCTAACAAGCTCCCGAATCAACAGCGATGCTTGGTGCCCTCCAGCTGGACAAGCAAGTTTCTAGAAGCTCTTTGCATGTGACCTCTGACCTCATGGTATCCATCCTATATTTACATTTGGTGATCAGATGCATTGAAATCGATTCACCGTGCAAACAAAATCACCTCTAAAAGTCCTGGAGGAACGGGAGTCTAGTTTGGGTTCTCAGTGGTTAGCGTGGTTAGTGTTACTCTGCAGTATAGAAAAGGTGTTGGTAGCTGCTGTGTCGGCATTGGGTTTTATATCCTGGGTGTTCTTTGGATGCCTGCTAATTACTGCATCCAAACAGCATGCATCTATTTTTTAAAAATCCAAGAATTTTACCAGCACAGACTTTTTTCTCTGTTAGTAGGAGCCCCCCTTTTAGTGGTCCTCCTCGGGTCCTCGTACTCTGGGGCCTCTGGATATCTGGGGCCTGGATCTCCTCCATACCTGCTTCATACCCTGGAGGACGGGGCTGTGGCCCCCCCACACTCCCTAGCAGATCGTTACATGGAGAAACCTTTGGAATGCAAGCATGCTGATCCACACAGGTATGCACACAGGTGTACACACGGGTGTTCATAGACGCGGACTACAGCTTTCTTGGCTGCTGCCTCAAAGCACATTGTGCGCTGTCTATCTTGCGTGCTGCGCAATATCGTTTATTATTTAGTATCTACTGATATCTACTGCTAGCTAGTTTATTGTGATGGTGTTGTTTTTATTATGTTGCTCTTTGTTGTTTGCTTTCTCTTCTGTTTTTTTTCTCCATACAGGTGATCCAGGTGTTTTGTTTTTTTCTTTCTTCCCCCCTTCTCACCGTCTCTTCTCCCCTTTGGTTTTCTTTCTCTCCCTCTCTTTCTTTCATTCTCTCTCCCTGTCCTATCCCCCAGTCATGTCTGTCCCGTTTGTAGCAACTGAAAATAAAATAAATTCATAATTATAATAAAGGTCAATCAAATGGACCAATATGGCAAGGCCATGATGATCCACTTGGTAAAATAAATCCGCTTGGCATCTTTCTTGGCCTTAAGACAACAATTCTGATGCTAAAGATCCAAACGGGACACAAAAAAACCAAAAACTAAAGTAGGAGCCACATCCTTACTTAGATAACTGTATTTAAATGTCTCAGAGGCTCCATCAGGTTCAGTCACTGCAGTTAGCTGAAGTGAAGCGTTACAGAGGCCACACCCCACAGTTGAGTTATAAGACATTCAGCCCAGTAAAGGTTGTTATGAATCGTGTTTGTTTCTGCTTGAACTCTGATAACGCAGAGTTTGACTTACTTTTGGAGCCTCCAGTGGTCATTAGAGGAATTGCATCTCCTTTTTCACTTCCCCCAAATCACTTGTTTTAACACTGAAAACTATGCCGCTGTTTGGCCCGCACTTTCTGAGAGCACTTCTTCAATTAGCTAAATGACAAAAAATGAAAATTTCAGATATTTTTAATGTGTGATAAATCATGGTTTAATCAACAATTAAAAAATCTCCAGTAAAAGCTTTTTAAATGTCAGTATTTGATATTTTCCCAGTTTTCAGCGAGAGTAAACAATTGTGTTAAACTTTGAAAGTTTTTTACTGTTAAGCTAAAACAACAAGGAAGCATTCAGCTCTAAATATATGAGCAGAGCTTCAGGGCATATTTCCCAACTTTCACTGAGTTAATAAAGCGAACAATCAATTATTTATTAAAGAAAGTAATTTGGGAACTTGTGGTTTGCATTATTATTAATAACTCTGCCTTCTGTGTCATGCTCCTGGGCCTTGGTCCCATGGTTTTGAATTTATGGACTTTTATAACTATTCTGGTTGATTCTTATTTCATGCATTACTTTATCTTCATATATTTCATTGGTATTTTCAGGCTTTAGTTCTTAGTTCCAGCTTCTGTTTGTATTGGATTGACTCCTTGTGTCTCCCTTCATCTTTTTATCCTATGTCAGGTTCACTCAGTGTTGCCGTTTCGCTTAGATTCCTATGCATCCTCTCGTTTACTTTGATTGTGTTCAGATGTCTTTGGTTTCCCTCCTGTTTCCAACTTTCCTCTTAACCTCGTGTCTATTAAAAGCCTCTGTTTGCCTTTGTAATGCCGTACTGTGCTGTTGTTCCTGGTGTAGTTGTTGTGTGGTTTCCTGTGTATAATTCCCATCTTCTGAGTCTCCTTTGTTTCTGACTTTGTTTTGGGTTCAATCTGCCTCAATACGAGCTCGTCCTTTGTTCGTCCACGTCCTCTCACGTTCATGGCATTGAAGCTTTTTGACACAACTTTCCAACACAAGTTACATTTGATGTTGTGCTTTGTTGACTTAAACTATGATACATGTGCAGTAACATTGAGTCTTTTGGACCTCTTTTCCACTAATGTGGTGCTGATGTGGGGCTGCTTCTAGCGAAACAGTGTCAGCAGCAGTTCGTCCTTGTGAACATCCCTGTAGCACTAACTCAGATAAACCCTATATACAATCAAAGTATCATCGTCTGATAGCTGCTTACTACAGGATAACGCACACAGATTAAATCATCTCCAACTGGTTTCTTGAACAAGACGACGAGGTAATCGTACTCAAATGACCTCCACAGTCACAGATCTCAGTCCAGCAGAGCTCCTTTGGGATGTGATGGAAGGGGAGCTTCTCATCATGGACGCACATCTGCAGCAGCTGTTTGGTTCTCTCATGTTGATATCGACCAAAATCTCTGACCAGTGTTTCCTACATCTTACTGATGAACTACAGCAGTTCTGAAGATGAGAGTCCAACCTGGTTATTAGCACAGTGCAAAGTGTCCAGTAAGTATAGTTTCTATTTGTTTTGTTCATGTTTTGAGAAAATTGATGAGATTTATCTAAATTATCTTTAATTTAGTGGCCAGCAGGACACAACCTGCATGTATAGAAGTCTCGAGTTTTACAAAAAATACTTGAATGTTGGCCAAAAACAGAAACACTGTTTCAGAAAGCCTCCCATACAGCTGGGTCCCTCTCTGTCTCTGCTTACACCCAGCCGGTTAATAACTGGAGTGGATCCCACACTAATAAGGAAAAGGTGGTGATAAAGGAGTTTATCTTAAAATGTCTAATCTAGTTGATTAATGCAGGATGAGACAATAAAACAGCGAATCTCGAGGGGAAATCTGGTAAAGAAACACAGGAAATGAGTCGCTGCAAGGAGAAAAGAGAAGCCAGGTGACATTTTCCTTTTCTTCTACCTGTAACAGCAGCGAGAGAGGACCGAACAAAGGCGCTCATTCCTCACACGTATCCTGTGTCATGAAACGCAGCTTTTTATAAACTCAGGATTTAATAGTGCTGTCAGAACACAGGAGAGGAGGGAATAACTTTAATCACACAAACAACAAACTAAGTGACACCAGGACACCGAGACTTAATTTTCCTGATTTTCATATCAGGCCTCAGTCGCGGTGGCGGTCCCACGAGGCTCTTCAGCTCCATCGGCACGTTTTCCTGAAGTACCTTTGACTCAGTATTTTTATCGTTCCTCCTCTAAATGTAATTTAATCAAACTCGAACCAAATTAAAAGTGAAACGTAGGAACAGGAAGTTTGATGAAACTCGGATCAGTTCAGTTTCACTCCCTCCGAGGATTCGCACGTCTGCTGGTATCAGACTTAATCTGTTTGCTTATTACGTCGAGCAGTTAATAGACGATTGTGTTAAATACATCAGGTCCACATGGACGGTATAACGGGGTGGCAGAACAGATCTGATTGGTTCCTGGATCCCAGCTGGGGTTCGGCCAACTTCTACCAGGCTCTACATTTACTAACCTGTATTTTTATTCGAGTGCTATAAATTTGAGTCCTTTTATGTATTGAATTATACACTTAGGAAGCAATTTATTAGGAACAGGAAGCGGTTGGAGCCTGTGGACAACGTCGGGCTGGATGAGGATTTTCTTCCTCAGACATTCATCAGAGGATTAATCACTGAAACACCTGAGCTGAAACGTGACACAGAGATCTGCGTTCACGTTAATGTCACCTTTGTTTGGTCTTTGTGTTTAAAAAATGTCAACGGTTCTGAGTCAGTCTGCGATACAGTCAAATTAATATTGCATCGACTTTTATTTATTAAATATATTCATTAGTTTACATTAAAACTAACAAATTATGAACAAATACATGGACATGTTCAGTATTAAGATATTTTTCCTTCATGATCTTTCATCACCCTAAAGAAAAGCTCATATTTACTACTCATAGAGATATTTGACTTTAAAAGCTGTTTTTCTTCCTCACACAGATTTTGGTTTTTATTGGTTTTTATTTTTATTTTTCCATCTGTCTGAGGCAACAAAACATTTACTATTTCACAATCGCCCTGCACTGTCAAACGTGTGCGCGCTGTGTTATTGTTTGTAGGCTTTTGATTGGCCAACACTTCTGGAAGGAGTTATTTCTGAAAACAAATACAAATCTGTGTTTAAAGAAACCATGAAGATAAAGTCCCCATCAGGAGTTTGGAGGCTTTACTTTTTTAACTTTATTCGCTGCTTTGTTTGTGTTTGACGCTGTGGGAATGACAACAGGAGCGCTGTGGGTCGTACAGGAGCTATCCGGTCTTTAAGTCTGACGTCATTACCAGTTTCTGTGTCCAAACTCTGCGTCTGGTCAAGTCAAACAAACGCTGCAGCATCACTGAGAGTTACAAACTGTCTAAAGTCTTTCATCTTTAATAAAATGATCAGCGTTGCTGCTTTACCAGGTGTAACAATTAAGTTTAACATCCAGGCATCCATGAAAACAGAATTTATGAAATTTATTAAATTTAACAGAGTTAGAAGTTAGCAGGAAGTTAACTTGCTAGCTTCCTGCTAAACATGATATAGCATGTCCTGACTGAGAGATTTCTGAAAAAATCCAAACGTACAGCTCTGCTATCACTTCAACATAAATGAAGACAGAAAACTAAACAGCAGTGACGTTTGTAGGGTTACTGAAGTTGGGCTAGCTGGTATATAATGATGTGCTACGTGACTGCTAGCGACACAGCTATGTTAGCATAATATAAACAAGCTAACTTTTTTTCCACTCGATAAAAGTTAACGTGAGTGTTCTCGGTGGTCAGGAACAAATGTAATCACATGGCAGGATGCTGTAAAAGGACCAAACTTCAGCCAGGAGAACAACTGAGATAATCCATCCACAATACCAGGTTAGTCATTCATATACTGCTGCATGGGCTGGGCTGTAGTTACATCCTAAGGTTTTAAAAACTGAGCTTTAAAATGAGCAGTGGTAATAAAAACCCAGCATGTAAAAAACAGCTTAATAAACACAGATTGGGTTGGACCTGGAAGCAGGGTTCATACATCATCGCTTAAAGACTGGATTGTGAGGAGGTCGAGTCGGATGGAGGGGTCAGACCAAACGCCGGGTTGTTCTTTGTTTCCTGCTTCTATCTGTAAGTGTTAACAGTCTCACAGCGGTTTGTTTGATTCATCTTAATGGGCACGATCTTTCCACTTTTTTCAGTTCTTGGACAAAAAATTTCCACCATTATTTTTGTCCCTGAACACAATTTTATTTCATCTGACCCGCAGCATATGTATAGATTCACATCTACGTACACAAAATTAAACATTTTTACTTTAAAAGGTTTTGTTGTTATTATTGCAACATCCTGTTTTGACCCCTAACCCTGTATTTCTCCCAAACCTAATCAAGTTGTTTTTGTACCTTGTTCATAAGGATGACATAAACTGCCTGAAAACACTTCCACATTGTGAACAAGAAATGCAACAAAGGAGGCCCTTGAAGTGTGGAAGCTGAAATTATATATCGGATAACAAATGCTGGCTTCCAGAGCGACTTACAGAGGGTTCAGCGCACGCTCCTGTACACTTTATTTATTCATGTGGAGACGTGTTGATTCGAAATGAGCTACAATCAGTTAAACATCAGCTTTAAATGATTTTATTTATATTTCAAACAGCATCCAAACTTTTTAGGACATGATGTGCTTGTGTCACGTTGCAGTGATGATGGTAACCTACTTTATCTTGGACATTCCTCTCTTTGTGATTATGGTCCTCCTTTCACTCGTCTTGCTTTCCCTCTGTGTGTCTACACACTGCGGTCAGATCACATTTCAGTTAACAGGTTTTTTGATGAAGTGACCAGAAAATATCTGCAGGATAATAAATGCTGAATAAGGAGGAACATTGTTCCCTGGTTCGTCTCTCCGCTGTCGTATGATTCAGACTTGACTAAATTTCAAATGTGTTGACTGGTACGGGTCGGGCACTGGGAACAAGTAAGATCTACGCACCAGTTAAGGTCGCCACGTCTTTGACTGTTGTTTTTTCTGGTTGCCGTGGTGACACCTCCAGCTCCCTCTTCTCCTGACAGAAGCCGTCCTGTTAAAATGTACAATTACACATGAAGCTGTCACAAAGCATGAAAACAGACGCTGTTTGACGTTTGGTTACGAGTCGTCGCTGGAACGCCACGCTGGGATAAAATTTGTGTGCGAGGAATTCTTCATCCAGATTAGACAGCTGTGGTTTGAAGTTTACGTCCACTCATCACGGACATGAATGTCACAGGAATTCTTAATGATTTTTAATGATTTCTTTGAACTGTTGTTCCAGCGTGGAAGGATTCATTTAACACTTTAAATGACCTTAAAAAACACGCTGGAATTTAATTTGGATTTTTCCTCAGGGTCAAAAACTCACTTAAAGATGCAGTGCTGGAGCTTCTACAATGTCTTTTGTCTCGACAAGGTCTGTACACAGATTACTAATCCAATGATACTGTGATGCACAGGTCTGATTCATTCCCACACCAGTACCTCTGCCTGTGTCAGATCAGCTACAATTATCCCAGCAACCAAACCGAGGCAGGTTAAATGATAACACGCAATTTGGAAAAAGCAGGATAACGGTTTAGAAGGGTTAAAGAAATCTGAGCTGGCAGCAATCGCTTCAGAGTGTCGGGTCAGAACACTTGCAAATGTTCAGATGTGAGAGGAACAAACAGGCAGAGTTCAGGAATAAATAATAATGGATTGCATTTATATAGCGCTTTTCAAGGCACCCAAAGCGCTTTACAATGCCATTATTCATTCACTCTCACAATCACACACTGGTTGTCCTTCTTTGTGTTTCCAATTGAGAATGTGCCTGCAGGTGTGTGTGTGTGTGGTTTGGTCTCATGAACGCACACACTGTTGTTCGGCTGTCGTTTGTCTCTGAACTGAAGCTGCGGACATGCACACCTATGGTGCATTCAGGGAGCATAGGGAATCCCACACACAACCCTAACCCTTTTGTACAATAGCATTAAGCTTCGTCTTCCCAAAACCCCGGCCTCAACCCTGGAGCTAGGCTTTAAAGGCGGTCTGTGCCAAACAGTTTAAAGGAAGTCTACAAATTCTGCCAAAAACAGAGATCGGATATTATTCCAGAACAAACGTCTGATCAAACTAATCATAAATGTATGCAAGAAGTTCCTGTTGTATAAAGTGGAACAATAATGATGTGTGCATCGTTATCGCGCCACCTGGAAAAAGGAAACGTTTAAAGAAATCGCCAACAGACCACAACTGTGCGTTTCTGTTAACAGTTTGATGTTCACAGTAATAAATCTCAAATTATTTGTGTCCTCAGTTTGGCCGTTGCTGTGTTGCATCCTTTAGGATGAAGATTAATTTGGCTTCAGATGCTCCGGAGCGTCTAAGGACGAGCAGCTAATCTCATGTTTCATTTCACTTTAAAATAATCTAAGTTTGATAAAGGAGTGATGGTTTTCACTGCTCCTTCTCTGAGGCGACCTGCCCGCCCAGTTTGTAAAAAGTCACAAACTGACATAAAAGTTAATATTTTTATGTTTTCTTCATGTCCGTGAACACTTCACAGTAAAGTATTTCAATAGTAAGTGTGTTTCATGGTAGAAGCACATATTTGTCCAGAAAAAGTGGAGAACATCACCATGGTAACCACAAAACCAAGGATTTTTACCTGAAATTAAATTTTTCTGAACCTAACCCAGTCACAGTTACTTCCTAAACTTAACCACATTATTATTCCTTAATAATGTATTTCATATTCATAAAGGTATGAGTAAACTTGGATCTTTGGTGTGAGCGACAGAATGATTTGTGGAAGTGGGAAACGTGGACACCACCAGACCCATCGTGCTCCGAACATGAAGCAACGTTTGGAAATTCCTGTCGAAAATGTCAAATTTGAGTTCAGAATAAACAGACTGGTTATTTTAGCACTTTATTCCACATTCACCGACTCGGGGCTCGAGGATACTTTACCATCCAGACTGGAGAAGCCAGGGATCGAACAACGAACCTCCCAGTTAGTAGGTGACCCGCTCTACCTCCTGAGCCGCATCCACTCTGAAAGTTCAAAGATCAGGAACATTTCACAGACTGTTGGACGTGGATGAAACGAGGCAGTAAGACATGCTGAGTGATGAGCTTTTTGTGGTCCTCTTCCAGAGTTTTGTAGTTCCTCTGCAGCAGATCTCCATCAGCAACAGCTGTCCAAGAGTCTCACGGTCTCATCTGGATTCTCTGAGGACTCTTACACTTCCTTTACATCTCGACGTCATCGACTGGAAAAAAGACTGAAGACGAGGGGAAATCGTGGCCGCAAGCTTTTGTCTGGGTTCCTGTTTTTGTTTAAACCCACTCAAAGGTTTACCTGTCTTTCATTTATTTATTTGATTTATTTCGTTTTTGTATGATCCAGACGTTGGGCCTGATGTGTTTTTAACCTGCCTCAGCGTCCTGCATTCAGCCCTCTCTCAGGTTCAGGTACCTGTAGGTGGATTAGGTCTGCGGGTGATTCATCCTCACAAACAAACAGTGCAGCACAGAGGCATCAATGGCTGAACGTCTGGGGACAAACAGGACCTCTTACTATTGGCTGAATACAGAAGACTGTTTCTGATCGTCGGAGTGATGTGAGGAAGAAAAAGGCTGATAGGAGTGCAGAGCTGAGACGCAGATTTTTCCGGGATGTGATCAGGGGAAAAAGCTCTCGGCGGAGGAGAGCGCGCCTGCGATCGTCACAGCCGGAGTATTAAAGCTCGGTGCTCACAGAGAAATGCAGGCATGTCTCGGCTTCCCTGACTAACAGGTGTATTTGCATACATTCTGCCAACAGTTTGTTGACATGTCTGCAGTTCTTTTCTTATCTCCAACGCAGACGTACGAGTCAGGGACTCGACGGTTTTTCAGACGTCTGTAATCGCTGTCTAAACAACACGATGTGAACACAGTCGTGACTTAAACCTAATAACACACAGGCGGCGTGACGCGAGGCCCGCTCTGCACTTCCTGCACGACAGCGGGCCCGTGTCTGCTTTAGTCAATACAAACCAAGCAGCGGCGGCTCCGAAAGAAATTAGAGGTAAATTAGACTTTAATCGCGTGCAGGATGCTGAAGAAGCATCCTGCACGTCATTAAATATTTAAACTTGTAATTTTCTGTTCTAATTTCAGCGACTTATTAATATATTAATTTACTTTATTCACCTGCAGTTTGACATTTGCTATATTCATGTTTGTGTGTCTTGGATTTTATGGTCATTTTCTGAATTTGTTGCATTTTTCTTGTGTTTTTTCCTTTGAGGGCTTTTCTATGTCGAGCTTCCTCCTGTTAACATTTAAACAAAGATTAGTGAAAAATGGCTGATCCAAATCATCCTCTTATTTTCATACCTAAAAAAAGTTATGAGCATAATTACATCATTTTATACAATCACAAATAAAAACAAAGCTCACGGGCACAAGAAGAAACCCAGGACAGTTATCTCCTCAGGCTGAGCTGCGCCAAAAGCAAAAAGAAAGGGCAAAATATACGTCAGCGAGTCAGGAAATACAAAACAAAGAATGCTGCTCTGAATCAGAACCACGGTTCAAAAACAAGAGAAAGCCCAGAATAATAAACACGGCACAGCTTCCACTAAACAAACACTCGACTCTATTCAGGCGAAAACCTTTAGAAAGTTCACAGAAAGCTTCTCAGACATTTTCAGATGTTTTTGTGTTTGTCCTTCCTCAGTATATGTTTCTGATAAAGCCACAGGGACACAATACAACAAATATTAATGAACCTCACACTTCTAAATGTCGAAACGATAACAGCAGCGTGCGGTGAAAGAAAACGCTCAGAGAGAGAAATATATATAAAAATGTACAAACTGGATGAAACAAAAGTAGAGACGCCGTCGAGTCGAGTGGAATTTCTTTTGTAATCATCTTTATCATAATCCTCATCATCCGTCTTTTATTATTATAATCAGTTCAGTTTTATTTGTACACAACCAACGCTCCATCTTTACATGGTACCATAAACATTTACCTCAGCAGGAGCTGAAACAGGGAGCGGGACCGAATTACTGCATCCGTGTGCAACCGGGCTGCGAGACTGGAGCAGGTCTGCAAACGTTCACAGTCAGTCGCCTCATTCAAAGCAACTTTGGTGCATTGAGACAAAAATGAAACAGAGTCTGCAATCTGTTTCTGACCGAATGACAAGAAACTGTGAAAATCAACAGAAATTCACATTAACTGAGTCCAGACAGAACATCTTAGATTTGAAATGAAATCCCATGAATAGTGACGTCGTTGCTGGACTTTTACCTGAAAAATGACAGAAAGCATTAAGACTGGCTGTAGTGTGCTGGCAGTCTGTCTGAGAGTGGTTGCAGACTGGTTGCAGACTGGTTGGACACTGGTTGCCTCCCGTCAGGACACCTGTGCAGCTGCCTTCAGACTCCAGAGCAGAAACCTTTGTTGCATGCAGGGAAAGCAACACAAAATGAGAACTTTAACACCACATAGCAATAAATAATAGCACGCATTAAAAATGTGCGATTAAAAGTGGTTGTGCACAGGATACCTGGACCTGCAGTCAAGTGCAATCAGACAACCACTGAGTTTTCCTGTTGCAAGCAGGTTGCTGACCTGCTGTTACTCTAGTGTGACTGAGCCATTAACCAGTGGCATTAATCTGAGGCACGCACTCACCATCTGATTTTCACTCCTCTGCTGAGGTTTCAGCCTCCAAGTCTTCATCTTTTCTCCGTATCTTATAATGACAACTTAATAAACGGGATGGAAGCAGATTCTTAAACAGGTTCGTGTTTGTAGGAGTCTCTTAATAAAAATCACATTCTTTTACAAAACTGATCAGCTGATTTGATAACATCAGAGTGTGGATGACCAAAAACCAACATTTAAATTCTCGATGTGCTTTTCCATGTTTGGGGTGATGCTGACACAAAGACTTTGGCTCTTTGAAATGTTTTCACATCTCAAACCAACTTTTAATCTCATCATTAATAACTGAATGAGTTTAGTAGCTTTAGACCATGTGATCATTCAGTATGATAACAAAGCAATAACTTTGGATATTTTAAACTGTGAGTGCAAAAAACCCATGTAGGCTCTGATCCTGGCGAGACTTCTGGTTCCTGTTGGCAGAGCGACTGAAGATGGCACACCCCGGCTGAAACCATGTGGTGCATTCCAGCTTTTATTGTGTGTGTGGTGTTAGAATACGCTCAGAGGACTCTTGTCAGGAAGGTTGTCAGGAAGCCAGAGCCGACAGGTTGAACTGGATCTGAATAGTTTGGCAGAGCATCTTGAGTTTGTTCAGCACACATTTCAGAAGTGGTGAGAGAAACCTGCCCATCACGTGACGTTTCTGTGCCTTAAATCTGACGTTGAGACAAACGGTTGGGAGCAGTCAGACAACGTTAAATAAGATTTATCTTATAACTCCTGCAGGTTCACTGCACCAGAGAAACAGAAAACGACCATTACTGTAAATTATCATTCATCACAGGGAAAAAGTAAAGGGCATAGTAAGATTTGGATCATGCAACCACAGCATCCTCGGTTGGATTCCAGCTGGCGACCTTTGTTGAATGCCACCCCCTCTCTGCATCCTCACTTATACTGCTGGTCTCAATTGGGTAAAAGCAAAACTGCACAAACAGGAACACGTATATCAGCATACATGTTTCATCATGCGGTTGGCTTCTGAAAACAAAGCTGAACAAATATGAATGATGAACCGACGGGCTCGTGTTTAAAGTCATTTCTTTTACTGTGATCCCAGCCGTGGTCGATTTCACAGTGTTTGCATCAGGCTGTAAACGGCTTTATTTCTGCTGTACACTTTAAACATGCGAACGGGGGACCGACTCGCTGCTGGAGCCTCTGCTGGACGTCAGGGGAACTGCAGCTTTTAACACTTCTACCCTTGCTTTAATTACCAGTTACTCTTGGCTGAAACGAAGCACTTTATGCTGCTACTTATACCTACACATGTCACTTCATTAGGTATACCTGTTCTTCTGCTCATTATCACAAATATCTAATCAACTAATTTAGACACATGAACATGTTTGAGATGACCTGTTCAAACTGAGCACCACAATGATGTGGAAAGCCGATTTACCCCAACAACCATCTCTGAGGATTACATAGAATGGTTCAGAAAATAGGAAATATGCAGCAAGCTGCAGTTCTCTGGGAGGACATGAGGTCAGAGGTCAGACTGCCTTGCAGACTGACCAACATCTGCAGAGGAGCATCTCTGAATGCACAACACGTCAAACCTTCTCTGTGAGGCTTCGCGTCCTGCAGAGGTTTCACACCTGAGCGCTGGTGATGGTAATGACGCGCAGCTTTTGATGACTCATGTGATTAATTCCTGGCCAGCTCTCCACAGGATCCCCTCAACCCCTGTTTAACCCCCGGTTTAATACGCGGGACTCCAACTGTTGTTTTAAAACTGCAGAAACCTTTTGGATGAGAGGCAAAATATCTCCACAAACCAAAAGACGTCCCACTGCCCTCTTTTCAAGCCCTCGACACAACACGTCCAACCTCGGGACAGCTCAGAACCGTGACCACTGTGTACCATCTCCTGACTGCTTCAGGCAGGCTAACGCACCGCTAACGCATTCTTAAAGTTCCCTGTGGTCACCAAAATCAACAGACCTCCGTTCCCTAGAGCTCCTTTGGGACGTGGAGTTCTCATCATGGATGCAGCCAACACATCTGCAGCAGCTATGTGACGATGTCATGTCAACATGGAAAATGTTTGCAGCACTTTGTTGAATCTGAGCCATGAAAACCAGCTGAGCGTTCAGTGTTTTTATAGAAAGAGAAATGTAGTTTTACTGGGAGTTCGTTAGAAGTGGCACTGCAGGGTTTGGCATTTCTGTGGTGGTATTCAGCTCAAGAAGCAAAGATAATAATCTAATAAAGTTGTTTTACTCAAGGACAAAATTCAAACAAAAACAGCTCAAATGAAACAACTTAACAAGCATAAGATAAAAGAGCCCTTATCTGACGGGCAGCAGATCGACTGAGTCCATCATAAACAATACAGCAGCTTCATATTCAAATGACCCCAGTCATGCGCTCATGGAGATAAAAAGCTGTCGTCCTGATGAGGAACTTTAGTTTTTTTGATTCTTTTTATTTGCCTGGGACTTTGCACAAAAACACTAAACTCATTAGAGAAAAGGGCCCAGGTATCTCATTTCCATCTACAGTCCAAGGCCAGGTGCACACAATATTAAATAAGCTATAAAATACCAGACCATCATACTGGAAGCACAGGATAACAATCCAAATGAAAAGGCCTTTAAAATGCTGGATATGATTAATGTAGACAGAGCTGGTTTCTTAGAATCCTTTTTTGTTTTTTTGCTTGAAGAGAAAAGATGAAACTGTGAGAGCTCTTTGCAGAACGTAATGGGCTTAAATGAAAAGGAGGTTTGTGCAGAAGTGGAGCTCCTTTGGGGAACTTACCCTGAGCAGCTGACCTTGAGGCTCTGCTTGTCTGATCCAAGCAAATCCAAACAAATCTTTTTAATGGCGGAGGCGTGGATTTATTGTAAATGAAATCAGGTTCTCAAAACTGCATATTTTGTATTTCATACAGATGCAAAAAAAGTGAAATTGCTGCAGATTCCTCTCCAGAACTTTCAATTCAGCTCAATTCAATTTTATTTATATAGCGCCAAATCACAACAACAGTCGCCTCAAGGCGCTTTATATTGTACAGTAAATCGTACAATAATAGATACAGAGGAAAAACCCAACAATCATATGACCCCCTATGAGCAGCACTTTGGCAACAGTGGGAAGGAAAAACTCCCTTTTAACAGGAAGAAACCTCCAGCAGAACCAGGCTCAGGTGCGAGAAGGAAGACGGGATAAAGACATGCTGTGGAAGAGAGACAGAGATTAATAACAGATATGATTCAGTGCAGAGAGGTCTGTTAACACATAGTGAGCGAGAAAGGTGACTGGAAAGGAAACACCCAATGCATCATGGGAATCCCCGGCAGCCTATGTCTATTGCAGCATAACTAAGGGAGGATTCAGGGTCACCTGGTCCAGCCCTAACTATATGCTTTAGCAAAAAGGAAAGTTTG
>NW_005187669.1:488576-506761 GCF_000239375.1 Pundamilia nyererei | reverse complement strand
GCACAGAGATGAGTCCACTGTCAGAGGCCATAAGAAGATCATTTGTAACCTTCACTAAAGCTGTTTCTGTGCTGTGATGAGCTCTGAAACCTCAACTTTGAGGGCCCGTTTAAGTTGCATTCAGGTGAGTTTCTAACATATCTGCCAGAGTTGCCGACGTGTCTCCACGTTTAGGAGCGAGTCAGCCGTCGTTAGAGCGGTCGAGAGGTTCAGGCTAGTGACGGGGTGTGAGCCGGGTTAAGGCATTTATCCTTGTATGTGTGACGTGATGTTCATGGAAAACTCAAAGTGACGACGGAAAATCCCCTGCATGGACGGACGAGGTTGCCAGCATTGGGAAAAACCCACCTGGGGGAGCAGAGGGTGCTTTGTGTCTCCAGATTCAGTGTCATGTGTTCATGAACGAGCCTCGGTTGATTTGAGAGAAAGAGTAAGACTCAGCTAAAATCGGTTAAACTCCTGTGTTTGTGTTAAAAAGGTCAAAATCTCTGAACATCTGAAAACCCACTGGAGGACAGTGCTTTTATTACCTGTTTCTGTTTGCAGGTTTACTCAGTAGGTTTTGGAGTTGAGACCGATGCAGGAAGGATTATTTACCATTTGGAGATAAGGCACAATTAAACATATATAAATCAGCTTTCAGATATTGTTCATGTGTTGTAGATAGTTTTCAGGCTTGAGACTTCTTGTGTCCTCTACTTGTCCAGATGCTCTACACACCATGACGAGATCTTTGGGAATCAAACTGTATTATCTTTGGCATTTGTCTTAGATTGGGTGAGGCAATGGGAACAAAGATGTGTTTCAGTGACAGGCTGCTAGCAACAAAGAGCCTAAAGATACAAATAAAATGCATTCTTTGCTAAATTGTTACGTGTAAGACGCTGCCTCATCCGCTGAGTTAGGAGCCTTTTTGTGCTTGAATGATTCTTAGGTCAGAGCTACATGCCTCTGAAAGTGGTCAGGTACAAGGACCGGACTGAAAACGGAGAAATATCGCTCAAGAGCACGTTAAAGAGTTGCACCGAAGACTGCACAGAACTGTAGGGCTGTATTTTGGGCATCATCTTTTTCTTTCTTTTTGTCTTTGTTTCTTTTCTTTGCCAGTCTCACTGAATTCTTTATCTGCTAATATTGACACAAACCAACTGTACAGGAGGCTGTGCCAGAGTCTCCACATAACGATCACACCTGGGACCGGGAACAGAAGAGAAAATGAGAAGGAGAGCAGAAAAATTAGATCAGCAGAGGTCCCGTTTTAATGAGCAGACAGAAGTTGTTTGTTCTGGGAGGTTTTTGTTTCTCTTCCTCGAACAAAGAAGTGGAAGGGTCGTAACCGGGTCACAGCGGAGCATCCAGTACGGAATCGCTACGATCGCCATCTGAAATCTTACTCGACCTCCGTCAGTCCAGATCCAATGAGCATAAATGTCAGAGGCAGCGTGACGACGCCTCCTCCTCATTTGATCATTCAAACCAACAAACGAGCCGTTGTCCCGCTGCTCTCTTGACTCCCGTGTTCACAGGCCTGCAGGCAGGTTGTCAGACACAAACTAACACCGAGGCGCTTTGAAATCCACAGCCGGAGTTTATCTGATGTTGAACTCACAGCCACTCAGAAAAAAAGGAGTTTTAAGTCTTCATTGCTTCTAAAGTGACAAACTGAGCAGGAAAAGTGGCTGTGACACATCATTGTGTTACTGGGTAACTGTTTGTTTTGACATGATCATAAATTAACTGTTTTCCATGAGATGGTTATTTTTGGACGTGGGGATAAAAGCTCGCTGTGTCGAGGTCGAGTAGTTGCTTTCTTGTGATCACAAGAACACAACAAACAGAGAGAGGGAGTGCGGCGTGGTCTTAAAGGCGGAGAGAAAGCTTCCTTTAAAGTCTCCGTCCTTTTGTCGCGGTTAGTTAGACTCAGCTGGTGAAATCAACGTTTTAAAGGCTTGTGAATGAGCTTTGTCGAGTTTAAGCGTCATTGCTGCAGATAATAAACTTCACAATCCCCGGGAAGCTCAGACTCCATGTTTTTAATGAAAACCTGGGTTATTACCTGCAGGTAAAACTCAAGTTGGTGTATTTGGCTCTAAGAACTCTGTTTGTCTATCTGGATGCCATTAGCTTGCCCTTGAACACCACTGTGGGGATCGTTGGGGCTCTTTGGGGTTAAAAATGGGACACTGCTCAGCTCGACTTCCCGTGTTAGGCGACATATCCGATGCTCCGCTTTGCCAAAAGAAATAATGTGCGGTTTGTCAAACTAGCCACGATCTTTGGCTTCGATCTTATGAAAAAGGGCAGGCGCCCCCGCCTCTGTCTTCATGTGGCTTGAATCATCTCCACTGACGTGGTTTGAGAAGAAAACTGTGTTTGAACCACTTTAACCAGTGTGGGTCTGATTTTAGGCGCTGTGGGCTCCTGCGAGTTGACAGCGAGACATGTTTATTATGTTCCACTGTGGATTTGTGTGGACACGTATTATCAAATTTCAGCGGTTGTAATGTAACCCATGAATCTGTGTTTGTTAACCCCACTAAACGGTTTCTCTTCTTTGTTGGTGGATGGGCGACGGTTTTCAGAGAAGGCTGCAGGAGACACCGATGATTGACAGAATTTAATAAATGCTGCAGCAAAAAGTTGGCAGCAAAGTGGCGACTGTAGGCAGGAGTCTAGAACAGGAGAAACAGGTTGGCACAGCGAGGAGGAGGAAAAACCACTCACTGTAAGGTCAAACATCAAAATGGCAAAACCACAAACAGTCAAGTAAACTTTGTTGGTGAGCCAAGGGACGCTACCCTTAGAGCGAGGTATGATCTTTAAGCAGGAGGCGGGTGGGTGACGGCCTTTGTCTGGTGACGGGTGAGGACGTTTGAGTATTCAGGGATTATGTTTTTATTGGCTGTGTGGTTTTTGGCTCTTATGTCTTAGTTAATTTGTATGTTAACATGTTGGATGCACCAGTAAGGCAGAGCCTTCGCTTAAAGTTTCACTGCTGATTGGTCCTCGTCTTGTACACAAAGTGCAGGCAACAGAGCAACAGCGAGCGACCTCAGGGAACCGGGTGGGGGTCACCGATGAGTCTGAAGATTTCACGGTGACTGTCAGCAGCCGGAGAAGTCTTGATGATTTCAAGCTGGCAGAAGCGTTTGGTTACTCATCCAACTGACTTCTTCAGTCTCAGCTGACTGCAGGTTTTCCCAAACCTACAATCACTACCTTTGCACAATGACTGACACTAGCCCACTGACCAACGATGGGCTGTGAGGTCAGTCTTGGAGAATGCACACCAGCCGATCTCTCCTCCTGAGGACTGGGCGTCACTTAACTTCACTTACGTAGTGTTAGTGATGTCTCTATATTCCATTTCTATTTTTTCTTTTGGAAATGTCTCAATGTTCTCAGGAAATGTGAAACTGGCATCCAAGAGTAGCTGCACTGGTTGAGTGGGCAACCATGGCACAGGCTGCTGCAGGGGGTCCGGTCTGAGTCCACCCAGAAGAACATTCAGGAGACTCTGACATTAAAAATGCCCTGAAACGTGTCACATTCAGCCACCTGTGTCTGACCACACCCCCACAGAGCCGTCATGAAGGGTTAAACTGTCCATATGCATTGGGAGGCTGACACACTCTCAGACTGCAGGCACAGCTTTCAGCCATCAGTCTCCTCCAGGTTTGGGCTGAGGAGGAGGACGGCGTTCTTCCTCCCCACTGTGACCAAGTGATGCTCACAGCAGCGTCTGGTTGTTGGGTTTACACTGTAATACTGTCGAGTCTTTGCTTTACAGCGTCACGCATGCCGAGGCAATCGTTGTTATCTGGAGCCACATAAAAACCTGACGTAAAACAAAAGGACATCAACAAAGTCCGGAAGTCTTATTTTACTGTGCCTCATCTTCTTCGGCATCGAAGAAGAATGCTCTTTCCGAGCACCAAATAGAATTGAGTATTGTACCTGTTTCAAGGTAACTGACTTGATTTGTCTAAAAGGTTTTTTTGCAGGGTTTTTATGTCCACATGTGCCATATTTGTAAGAGGGAGCGAACTTCAATGAAATTGGATTTTTTAAGAATTTCTGTTCTTAAAAAACTTATTTTAAAAAAAGAGAATAAAAGTTATTTCAAGGGTTTCCTGTCTTTATTTGAAGATGTCTGAATTTCTAAACTTTTCTGAACTAAATAATGAAAGACAAATATTCTGTGGTGGTAAAGGCTAACACTGTCTGTCTGCAGCGGCTCAGTGCAGAGCAGAGATGCTGAGACCTTCTGAGGTGTTCCTGCATCTGCCCCGGGGTCTCCTCCCTACAGGACGTGCCCAGAAGTATTTGTCCAGGAGGTGTACATGAAGCCACCATCTGGACACTTTGGATGTGGAGGAGTAACTATGAGCGTCTCTCTTAAGATCCAGACAAGCTCATTTCATTCTTTCAGTCACCACATCGCTCCATTTCCAGGCTCAGCTCTCTCTTTACCACAACAGATCGTTACAGCTCCGTCTCTACTCTTACTGCGCTCACAAACAAGAGCCTGAGATTCTTGAACTCGTCGATTTGGAGCAGTGAATTCCCCACAAGCTGGAGGTCAGCGCTCGATGAAGCCTGCAGAACTCCCTGACCTCTGGGCAAAGCTGCAGAAGGATGTCAGCGAGAACAGCCCCTTAGCATCCAGAGCATCGGGGAATTTAGGGTGAACCTCATCCACCCCTGGAGCCCACTCCATCCATCCATCTGTCCATCCTAGCTGTGGCTCGGGAGGTACGGCAGGTCATCTACTATGTGAAAGTGTCCTTGAGTGAGATATTGAAGTCTAAATTGAGTGTGAGTGTGATCAAATGCAGCACTGTGAGAATGTCAGTGTGCTTTCTAAAGCTCTGCATGCTCAGTAAGAGTAAAAGGAACGATAAAAACACCAAACCATTTACTACGTGTCCGTCTGTCCGATGGAGAGACTTCAGACTAAACCTCAAAACCAACGAGAGAAATCCAGAAATCCAAAACAATGTTGAAATAAACCTGAACAACATTTCTAACATTTCTTTAAGATTGTGCAGGAAGTGATGTATGTGTAACCATGCTGAGATATAAAGTAAGACTGCCTGCTGTTTATTCTAAAGCTCAAAGACTCCCGAAACACGACAACAATAAGACACCAAACATGCAGCGTATTAAGATTCACCAGGGTCCAAATCCCGAGGCCAGGACATTCATATGCAACCAGAAGATCTCTCACAGCGGCGAGCGGTCTGTCTGCTGCCCGTCTGAAAGTCTGAAACAAACATATAAATCTGAAAGATTTTACTGTAAAAGTGTCGTCTTGACTTTTAAGAGAAGTTTTTAACCTCACTGTTTGTTGGCCCGAAGCAGGGACTTCATGGACTTTGTGCTGATTGCTGAAAGTCTGAGATTGTCCCAGTTTGCTCCAAAGACAAACAGATTACTTAGAAATGACCAAATCCTTGGAAATGTGATTTAATCACATGAAATATCAGCTCACCGTGACTTTAAAACAGTGCTCCGTTAGATAAGTGATTTAAGACGAGGAGTCAGCTTTGTCTTTATGCACAGTCGCTTCTCAGAATCCAGCAGAACTCATAAAAACATTCAAAACAAAGTTTATTTTCTCTTTTACTTTGTGTTTATTCTGTTGAGACGAGCGCCTTTGTCTCTGCAGGATTTTGTCTCTTAATGTGGATTTCAGATAAAACTCTGGACTCATTGAACGTTGAAACAAACAATCTACAACTGAGGGGAACTCATTTCCTTTTTTAATTGCATCACAAATCGCTTCAGGAATTCATTCTTCGCTGAAGTGGGTGTATTTCAAATCAAGTACGAGCTGCCTGATCACAAAATGTCAACACTTCATCTCCGCTAACACCTGAAACAAGGCGAGCTGCATTAAAAACACACCAAATTATCACTTCTGCTTCTCAGTTACTTTATAAAGAAAATTATGACAATAAATAAACTAACAATGTGATTTTTTTGCAGCGTAACCAGCTGTGAAGAATAAATATGAGTCTTTGATGGTTCGGCTTCGCTGGCAGAACTTTCTGGAACAAAGATGGTCTTCAGATCCTCGAGGCCTCTGGGAAATCTGAGGAGCTGTGACGACAACCGAGAGGTCACACAGACACACACACGGCCTGATACAAGTACATATTGTATGCATCAAACTGTATGATCTTTGTTAGCTGACATAACTTCCTGAACCGCAGACTATCACCCTGAATGTCCTCATTTAAATTCTGCACAGATGCTGAGTCATCTGCCTGCTCGAGACGAAGATCCAGAAAATCAGCATCAGCCCGCTGAAGGCTCGGCTTCGTGCCGCATGTGTAACATAGTCGAGGTCTTCCTCTGACAGCAGAGTCAGGTCGTGTCTGTTCAACAGGACAATGAAGCGAGTCCAGCTGTTTAAGCTGTATCTGCAAGCTGCTTTGCAACCCGCGGCCTGCCTAGGTTGGTCCTTCTGTGCTGTGTGTGAATCATCTGTTCACGCTACCTAAGCTTCGTCTTTTGTTTGCAGAAAAATCGCCATCTTCCATCCAAAGTAGACGCGGCCGTGAAAATCTGCCAGCAACCAAAACATCCACCAGGAGGTTTCTGGTGCAGTGCAGTGTATCTCTGATTGACCAGTTTCCTCCAGCCAGCAACCAGTTACCAACCAGTCTGCGTGACTGAAGGGCTAAGCTCAGATAAATGGTAATTTATCTATTACAGCGCTTTTCTACTTTCCTGGAGTACTCAAAGCGCTGGATATAACATGCCACATTCACCCAATCATACAAGCACTTCTAAACGCAAGTGCAAACTAAACTACATTCACACTCCGATGAACGCTTCAAATATCCTACCCAAGGATATTTGGCATGCAGACTGGGGAAGCCAAGGATCGAACCACCAACCTCCCGATCTGCTCTACCACCTGAGCCACAACCAACCCCCTCTGTTCTCTGGGATGAAGTCTGGTCAGCATTGTCTTCCTGTCACATGATGCCTTTTGTCTCTGCCCTTCAAGAATTATTTCACCCTAATTCTCCATCTTCCCTGTGGTAATGAGCCTAGCCATACCACCTGTAGCTATGCAGCAGTTAGCAGCTCATCATGCGTCAGCTAGCCTGACTTCACTAACCGTCCAAACCTCAGATTTTTGTCGTTTAACACTAGTGTAGAGCTGGATCTGTTTAGAAACGTGACCATCGTGTATCTCCTTTACATGGAAACAGGCTCGCTGACGTCCTTCTGATGCTGAGACCTGTATATCCTCCTTTTCGTGTCTGGATCTTAAGCTTTATGGTAACAGCCGTGAGAAACGCAGCAATCATCATTTTATGGCAGCTGAAAGAATCTGGACCGTTTCCCCCGATGAGCAATGTAACTTTTAAAATGATTTCATCAAAGCAATGTAACTCATGCCGTTCACATTTACATGAGTACTTCCCTAACGAGTTTCTTCAGGTCTGAATATTTCAGTGTCTGCTTTGCTTTCACTGCTGGTAAACAAGCATCGCTCTGCACAGTCATTTTTCTAATTTCAGAGGCATTTTCTTTATTTCCAGCCCTGAAAGCGTTCTCGATTAAACACGCGCCGTTTGATGTGGTGCGGTCAGCTGGTTGAAGGCACCAGAAGAATGGACGTCCTTTAAAATGTGCTGAGAAAAATGACTGGAGCTGTAAAGACTGCTCACTGTCAGCCAGCCTGCCCTTGATCGTGCTGCTCTCAGATTTGTCTCGACGGCCTTCTTCACCTGCTTAGTCGGGAAATCTGCCAAAAGAAGGCAGAAATATGCAAAGCAACAAAATTAATGTTATAATTCTACAGAAAAGGTCACTGAGAATATTTGGATGCACTTTCTTTGTAAACTCCAGTGTTAATGACTGCAATGACATCCTTTCTCTGTGTAAAGGTGCTCATCACAGTTACGTTTGCTCCATCGTTTCATCAAGAATTAGAGCAAAAGCTGGAAAAACCCCTGATGGTGTAACGTGCTCCATTTATCTAAGAACAAATCGGTCAGCGAGACGTGGAGTCCTGAGGGGGGAGTCGCATCAGACGAGGGTTATAGATAAAGTAGTTTTGGCGAATCATTACTCCCATAGTATTTTTGGACTGTGCCCTATATTTCCTCCAGGTGTGGAGGAGCTTCTGTCCCTGGAAGTAAGACAAGGTCAAACTCAGTCTTTATCAATATTATTTACTGAGGAACTCTGACTCCAGGCTCTGATGTCATTATTGGTCTCTATTTACATTTATTATGTGTCCTTTCAGCATTTGTGACTGGCTTCAGGTGATTTATCGAGTAAAGTCTGTAAGTTGGTTGAAGCTTGAGCTGCGATGCGTCATGATGTGAATAGGAAGACTCGTGGTTGCTTCGTGAACACATCAAAGATATTGATTGTAAGTAGTTGTGGCAACAAAGCGATTACCTAAAGACTGAATGTGCAACACTGTCCTCGTCTGAACGGCACATCGAGTCTCCACCTGCAGGCTCTGCGCTGCCTTTGCTCACCTCTGCCCATTTTCTGTGTGTCATATTTGCACTGAGTGAGAATAAACTGTATGAAAGATGGAGGAAACTGCTCCAACTTAGGGGTGGGTTTAAAAAAATCCCAATTAATATCAATTTTAAATTAAATAACGCCATATCAATTCATGATTTAACGCTAAATTCACTTTGGCATTAAATCATAAATCGATTTTTAAATATAAATGTATTTTGCCTGAAACGCCAGGATCTCAGGTTAAAGCTCACAAAACTGTTTCAACAACATCCAAACAGCTGAAACAGTAAATGAGAGCAGGCACACGGATTCGTGTAAACACAAAGCGTGGAGCGTTCACCCGACGGCACGCACACAGACACGCCGTCGGGCCTGAAAGTCGACGGCTCACAGATTCTGATGATGCAGGTTTCGTCACTGTGACCAAAATTCACTGAACCGGCAGAAAAAGAAGATCCAACCCACCCTTTATCACTTTGTCACCAGTCTACTGTTGTGTACAGCGCTGTCGGTCTCCGACAAGAAAGCCTCGTTTCTGCTGTTCAACACTGAAGAAATGAAAACTTTTTAAAATGATGCAGAACGCTCAGCTGTGTCTGTAATCAAACCTCTGTAACTTCAGCAGCATCAGGTAATGTTCAGATGTTGATTCGTGGTTTTCTTCAGTTTTTGATCTACTGCAGGATCTTTTTAAGGGGTTTCGAATCGACCTTGTGAATCGAATTGAAACGATTATAGAAATCGAAATTGATACCCAGCCCTACTTTGACTCCAGCTGTTGTTTTTGGACCTCTGAGATTAATCAGAAACATGTAAGTAATAAGAATATGAGGCTGGTTGAGTCAAAGATACGTGTTTGTACTTTGGAGCCTTTCTGTTAATTTCTGAAAGGTTAATGAAACTCTTGGACTTTCGCCCAGGCGGCTGAGGCTTGTGGCCATGCGTGACCACATTATTTAGGATTATGGATCAAAACTACGTATTTGGAATAAGAAATAAATAAGAGAGCCATTCACAGCTAACAGCATAAGAAGAAACGCTGCAGTGAGAAACTGAAAAGTTTTTTCTCCCTTTAAGCGTTTCTTCCCTAAATTTAAGCTGGTACGTTTCATCAGGGAAGAACAAAGAGCAGAGTCAGAAATGCTGTCCACGTTGTTTTAACAAAGCCTTTTATCACACAGCTCCGTTGCACCGTCTGATCACATGTTTCTCTTTTAGCTGCTGATTGGCTGTTTGGGGCAGATGAGCCACCATCTTTGCCACTACCCTGAACTCTTCTGGTCTTCACTTCATTTCTACCATCTATTCATAACAAAGCACTTCAGCCCTTAAACTGCAATCCAGGAACAATGAAGGTCGTTCGTGTCGTGGCTCCTCTTGGAAACATGAAACGTGTTCCACTTGGATGCAGCAACAAAAACTTTAACAGCTGATAACACCAGCACGCGCCCAGTACGACCTGCTCTGGACCTAAAGCCTCGGTGACCCCGGGCGAGATGACGACAACAGACTAACCACATGATACAAAAACCACAGCATATTTAGCGTGATGGGAAATCAAAGAAAAGACGTTTTTTCACGATCAGGCGTTGTAACTGAAGCAGCTCAGCACATTGTCAGAAACTCAGCCGTCACGTTTGTCAGACCCTCCGGGTGAGAAGGTTTTGTTTTGTAACCGAGCGCTAACAGACGGTTTAGAATAACCTCAGATGAGCTGAAGCATCCTCCGATTCACCGGCATTAAAGAAGGAGCTGTTCGCTAATTTGCGAAGAGGATGAATCCAATCCTTTATATGCCGATGGCAAATTTGTGGTTTTATTTTAAGTGCCAGCATCCAAAAGAGAAGAAAAAATATGAGAGAATACACTCAGAAATAACTAGATTCAGTGGCTGAATGGGCCAAGAGCTTGGATGAAGAACTCAAGGTCACAGGTTCAAGTTTCCTTTCAAATTTCTAATTTGCGAGTGTTTTCAAAGCCTACATGTAGTGGAAATATTGAAAAGCTTCACGAGAAGAGTGCTGAGGCTATGCAAAGTATTAGCTCACTGCAGTACGCAGCTGCGCTGAGTTGTGGCATATTTGGAGTTGACACACTGCTTTTGCTTTTGACAATCAAGAGGCAGCATCTAAAGGAAAAACTTGAAAAAGCTCTCGCTTATGAAGACTCAATGGCTCAATCAGCAAAGCAGATAGGTTTAGAGGTGATGAGATCAAGTCACATCTCTGCTTCTGAAAAGGCTGTTTGAAAGCCGGCGGCGGTGTAAAGACTGAAAAGCTGCCAGTGAAGCAGCTGCAGGACTGAGCTGATAGCATGAAGGCTGTGGGTTTGAGTCCCATTTACAGCCTCAGTCTCTGAACCTCTGAGTGTCTGTGGGAGACACAGATATGAAGAGGGAGCTTTCATTCCTGCCCGACTAACGCTAACAACCACACAGAGACTTTTAAAGAAGAGAAGCCCAAATTAAGGTTCAAACTCTAAGAGGGAACCAAAAGTTTCATGACAGGAAAGGCCAGAAAAACAGCCCCTTTGGAACCACGAAGACTCAAACATCTGGACACATCTGCTGGATAATCAAAAATGAAATCACATCTGGAGAACTAAATAAATAACCACCAACGTTTGAAATGGAGAACAAAAACAACCAAAACATGAAATTCAAAGACCTCAAAGACCCCGACCGGACAACCAAAACGGGATTTGCTCAGTATACAGACATGAACCCAGCGAAGCATCGAGTGTCTCTGCTGTCAGATCATCTGCATCTCCTCCTATCCTCTGTCACTCCAACCTGCTGCACGTCCTCCTCCAGTACATCCATGGATCTTCCCAGAGTGTTCCTCTTTCCCTCCTACTGGGATGCTCCGTATTGAACATCTTTAATCCACTATATCGTCCCCTGGCTTTAAACCAGTTCGACTGAATGGCGCTCCGGCACCTTCAGCCATTCAGTCTGAGAGCAGGTCAATCCATTTTACTGTTGAACGGGTCATTTTTCATGTGCTGCAGACATCGTTGCTTCTAGTGAGTAATGAGAAACCACTACATCTGATCTCAGGGTTTCCCCACCTGCCAAATAACTGTTGCTGTTCTCCAGCAGATCAAGTTAAAGATCCTCCTCACTCCCAGTGAAGATCTGAGCCTTCACGTTGGCAAACCATCTTCATATGGGATCCAGAACTATAACCTGTTCACACTAAAAACCTAACCAAACCAAAGCCAGCCCTCAACAGATAACTGAAGTCAAGACCCCACCAGAGAAGCAACACACACATCACACTTACAGAAACCAAGGAAGCAAAACAGAATCCAAGCTGGAGAAAATACAACATCAGCAGCGCCTCTCACCTCGGAGCCTTTGAAGTACCCACATGAAACGTTCAGGGCTGAAAAACACGTTTAATCTCTGTTCACAACTGTAAACAGATCAGGTTGCTGTTGCAAGACAAAATCGGATTTTGTTCAGCACGATTTATTTCCATAACCAACTCTGAGCGCCGCATCACGGGACATCTGCTGGTTTCAACCCCAAACCTGCACCAGTTTAACGTCCGTGACGTCGAAGAGCAGAAACGAGCCTGGATGTTTGATCTGTTTCTGATCATTTGTTCAAAACCAGAAAACCAAAAGCAACCAGCCGGCCTGGCTCCCTCAGCAGCGTTGTTGTATTACAGCTTCCCACCAGCAGGGGCAGCAGAGAGCCCGAGCTGCAGATCAGCAGCAGGTGGGAAAGACGAGACAACTGAGCACCTGAGTTTCACTGCCGCTCGTCCCGGTGAGTCCCTGTTTCTTTATGACTGTGTGTGTTTGATTTGTCATCACTGAACTTTAATCAGACCCAAACTCATGAACCATTATCAGCTTTACGGCCTTGAGACACTCGTTCATATCCTCAGCCTGCCACGCTGCATCAAAGGCTACCTCAGCTTCATCTCATTATGCAACCTGACGTCACAGACTTACTTACCAGGGAGGGAAGATAAAATCAATCACGTGCAAAACTTCAGGTCCCGACTGTCCAATAAAACCTTTGGATGTTTCTGGCTCTCACAGTGAAGCTCAGGTTGAAGTCCCTGAAATGTTTGGAGCTTTGTGGAAATCACAGTTGGCAGGAAGGGGGCTGATTTTTTTTATTTCCTCGTAAGCGGAAAACAGATTCCCCCCCCCCCAAACAATCCAAATCAGCCGAATGCTTTCACAGAGATTAAAACCTGAATATGGAAAAACACACCAGCATTTCACCAGGTAGCAAATCCAAATTATATTTTTAGGAAGAACAAAACAGATTTAAAATCTGTGGCTGTGATCGCGCTCATTTTCTCACTAATATTAATTTTTAAATACAGTTTGGAAGCAGAAACAGTTTCTGCAGCTCAAAGGAGTTTTCTTTAAAAAGATAAAATTCTGTGAATTTAAAGGAAATGTCCATTTTTCATACTGGACCAGTGTGGTGATGATTTACAGACCTGCGTGAGCTGTGCTGATGGGTTTCTTCGGCTCGCCATTTCTTGTGATATTTCTTTAAAACGTTGTAAAGCTGAGATCTGTTCAGTAAACATCTTTAATGACCTTAAAAACAAGGACTGTGTGCACAAGCGTTCATGCATTTTGGATTTTCTCTGATCCACACAGGCTCAAACACAAACACCCCGCTGATCTTTGCTTAAAAGTTCCAGAGCACGTTAAACCTCGGCCGGATGCTTTTGCGAGCAAGCTTCTGGAATAACTCTGTCTGGGTATCTGACCAGTGTTGTTTGCAGAGTTTGTTTCCAGAAGCTTAGTGTTATCCTGTATCCTTTATTTGGGATCACTGTCCTGTAGGAGCACCAACTGTGTCCCAGTCTGAACCGTCTGGCTGCTGATTTGAGGTGAAGAATCATTATTCCATCTACCAGAACCACTGCCAGGTAAACGCTGTTCCCAGTTCTGCTTGTGACTCCTGGACGGTTCCTGAACATCCTAACCTCTCATCTGAGGGCGACAGGTTGAATCTCCTTCCAGACTTTGGCAAAGCGCACACACATCCAAATAACTTCTGCTTATGAATAATTGGTTGAACTGATGATTGTGAAATCTTTTTAGAAACGGGTCCAAGAGACCTCCCAAACTTAAATCCAAGTTCCTTTGACTTTTTCGTTGTCCGGAGCGTCCGTCTGTTCTGTCAAACAAATCCTTTTTATGCTGCAAAGAGGATCCCAGCTGCAGCCGATCGTGGACGCTACCCAGGAGTTAACAGGCCTCGGCCCTGCCAGCATTTATCTGAGCCTGTATGCAAACGCTTAACCCTGCAGATTGTTCTTGTTTTTTAGTCATGAAAGTTCTGCGTTTTAACCACATCAGCAGCTTCCCTCCATACTTCCTGTCACAGGCCAGCGTCCTCTTTATAGCCTGGTTGTCGGTTTTCTTGAATATTTAGCGGTAATGTAATGGCACAGCGCTTCGTTGAAGGTTGTTGAATTTGCTCTTCTTCTTTATTTTTGGGGTATTTAACCGTCATCGGAGGCTGACCTGAGGTTCTCCCCCAGACGTGCCTGCTGGTCTCGCTGTTGGCGTCGCATTATTCCTGATAGTGTGAAGCAACATCCTTACGTCACGGTTTTTTCCTTCCCACTGTCGCCAAGCGCTGGCTCACAGGGGGCGTTCGGTTGTTGCTTTCCTCTGCGTTCTTGTGCAGTCTTTACCTTACAGGCGGCTGCTGTTGTGATTTGATGCTGTGTGAAGGAACCTGAACAGTATTTATGTGGAATATGGCCGAAGGCCTACCGAGCGTAAAGGTTACTTTCCTCTAAAACCTTTTTTTGTCAGGTAAAGGTTTTAGTCAGAAATTATTCTTGACTGCTGCTAAAGTTTGTTTTTCTTTCATTTTTTGCCATATCGCATGTTTTTGCTTTTGTGTGCTGCATTTCTGGCACCTGCATCCACCTGGAGGATGTGTAATCAGAAACCGAGCCTCTGCGTTTGTCAGTCAAGGCCAGCGTTCACCGCTCGCTGCAGAGAAAAATCAAGACAATCACACATTTCTAAAAGCCGATGTGTGCAGGCTGTTTGTCGGGCCGCTTTGTTTTTGCAGCCTCTCGCTGTATGTTTTAAACTCCACCACCAGCTCACCTGATTCAGCTCTAATGCAGTATTGATTAGGCGCTGTCTGAGCATGCCAGCGCGGATCAAAGCTGCGATAAAGACTCGGGGGTTAGGCTGCTGCATATCGATCGCTGAACCTGTTGTTAGTGAAGATGTTTCTGTGATTCATCGTCAGTGCGAGCCCGTTTCAGGTCGAATCCTTCGGCAGCGATTGTGTGTGAGCCGCGGGTATTTTGATCATCTGTCGCCTGCCTGTGAAGCGAAAGCGTGTGAGTGAGAATATACGTCTGTTTGAAGCCGCAATCAAACGCTTCATAAAGAATATCAGAAAGTAAAGATTCAACACATTTGGCTTCTCATTTAGTCTCTTTAATATCGCGCCTGTATTCAGGAGCTCGTGATAACCTGCGTTTAGTGAATTTCCTTTAATGTGTGTTTTCAATTAGCCGAGCGCCCTCGTTAATGAACCCGCCGCTGTAATAACGCTCCGTCCCCCTTCAGGGATCAAACTCGCGTGCAGGAGCTGCTGATGGTGCAGCCGACCGTTTATCCTGCCGAGCGCTGAGGAGCGGCCCTTCATCATCCTCCTCTTCCGCTTTAAGACGGTGATAAAGTGCTTCTTGCACAGGCGGGGCTGTGATTCCGGCTTCCCGATGTGTCCCAGGTACGTCTTATTCTCGTCCTCGTGTTCATCGTTTCTGCAGCCGCGGGGGGAAGTAAACATCCAAACCGCAGTTTTATCTTCGCCGAGGGTTTCTGCTTCCTGCTGAAGTCCTCCGCTGCTTGCATCAGCTTCTTCTTCTTCGTGCAAATGCAACACGAAATCTTACACAGAGCTGACACTCAGTAGTAATGAGGAGAAAATCAGCCTGTGTTCAGTGAAATTAAACACGCATGTCTTCGGTGATGACTTCCTCTCATTGTTAGAGAGCGCCTGAATCCCAAGAATGAAAGACTGGATTATTTTGATGTAGCGCCTCCGTCTGTTCAAGCATTAAATCTGACAGCACTGAATGCTTAAAAACGATGGATGTAGTTAATTCAGTTGCGAGCGTCCAGTTTGAAGCCTCGACACTAATAAAATACTCAAACCTCAGCCTCCAAAGCTGAAGCACAAACACATCGGGGGTGAAGGCTGGCAGCTACAGCAGCCTGTGTCGGCCTCCACCTGTCAGTCAAACAGGCCAGGTGAGTTATTAACGCTCTGTAACGCTCTTATGACGAGACCAGAGGCTGTGAATGTGTTTATTTCTGCTGTGAAGTTGGATTTTTAACACAGGAGTCTGTGGGGGCGGACTCGTTGTTGGCGCCTCTAGTGGACATTAGGGGAACTGCAGTTTTTAGGTTGCTTTAGCCTCTGTTGGTTGTAAATGAGCTAAATATTTGGCAGGTCCTCTTCCTCCTACAGTCAAGAGCTCCATGATTCAGATTTTTATTGTATGAAGGTGACAGGATGGTTTCTTTGGTTTTTCAGCTCCAAATAACGGAGAACCAATGACGTCTCTGTTGGTTCTCTGATATGTGGAGCTGGTTGGCTGACAGGAAAGTCAGGCGTGTCTCTTTGCGTAGGTTTGCTTGGTTCTCCATCGGGATTATCTTTGGTTATCAGAAACGTGTTCGTGTCTTTGATCATCTGGTGGCCACGTTTGTTTGGCCTCGTGTGTTTTGGGTCTCTGGTGAACATGTGGTTACGTGTTTGGATCTCCTGTCACAGCACAGGAGGGTCAACATCTTATTTTGGGTTCTCCAAAGTGGAGGTCGGTTACTGTTAATTTAAGGTCTTTACCTTACAGTATAATAGGCGAAATCATGAAATTAAAGTCTTTGTCTGGTGAGTGGGTCTAAGTCAGTATATTTATATAAAGAACTGTGTTTGGGGATTCATCAGTTGTGAGGGGAGGTGGTCTGTCTATCATTACAGATGTATTTATACAGATCATGTTGTTCTCCGCTAATAATATCACCTTATTTCTGGTTCTCCTGATTCTGAGGAGACCAGGTGGGAACCTTTTTACTGATTTTATATGGAATTCCTCCACAGTCTGTCTTTATCCTGCCCACCCAAACCGGTCACAGCAGATGGCCCCGCCCCTCCCTGAGCCTGGTTCTGCCGGAAGTTTCTTCCTGTTAAAAGGGAGTTTTTCCTTCCCACTGTCCCAAAGTGCTCAGTCATAGGGGGTCATATGATTGTTGGGTTTCCTCTGTATTATTTTGTGGTTCTTACCTTACACTATAAAGCACCGTGAGTCGACTGTTGTCATGATTTGATGCTGTAGAAATAAAACTGAACTGAATTACCCTTTAATATGCTTTAAATCTTAAAACAAACTGCTTATACCTGCAGTGGTTTAGATGTTTACTGTTTTCAGGATTTATTAAATATCAGAGTAAATCTTTGTCTGTACTGAAAGCAGGAGCTTTTCTGAACTTGGAGAACCTCAGACTTTTTTGTGTTTAAACTGAAAACATATTCAATGTTTTAATGAGTGAAACATGGATGGAAGAATTAGGCAAAAGGAAAAACAATGAGCAGAAACTGAAGCAGATTTCAGGCGTGTTCGTCTCTGCTGCTTAATTCTGCTGCTGTTTGTTGACTTGTTCCAGTCTGAGACATAAACCTGCCAGTTTGTTCAATTTCCCTCCAAATAAATAACATCTCAAACAATCTGAGGAGATTAGAAATAATCACTGATGAAACCGTGTTAATGTATTCTCGTCAGAGTGAGGGAGGGAAAAAAAGTCGCCCGCATCAAATTGACGTGAAATTTTCTGACACACAGGGAGGTGAGTCTCAGCCTGACCCCGAACCTGCTCTGTCACAGTCGCTTAAAACGGCGTCGCTCGGCTTTTAAAGCAGACGCGCCTTTGTCAGCCCTGTTCACGGGACAAATGTAAACTGAAAGTACAGCAAACCCAACGACAAACACCACCTGACCTTCTCCTGCAGCTCCCACAGCTCCTCCAGGTGAGCCGCAGAGGAGGAGGAGGAGGAGGAGGCATCCTGAGCGCTCGGAGGACACGCTATGTTGTGATTTGGCGCTATATAAATAAAATTGAATTGAATTGAATTGAATTGAATTCCCTCTGACAACATCTTTAATGGCTGCTGCTGATTCCTGCGCTGTTAGATGGGGGAGGAGGAGGAGGAGTTGGGGGTTGATGTAACCAGGCTGAAATCACAGTTTTAACATCCCAATCTGTCAGAGTATCTGAAAACGAGACATCTGACAGGCTGCGGCGCTGCAGAAGGTGTCAGAAACAGCAAAAAAGCAACACACAGAAGTGCAGGCGCTCACACACACACATATATTTACTCTGCCGCCTGCTGAACTCGCTGATTTTTAGAGGTTTTACAGGATTATCTGTCCCATACTGCAGCTGTGACTTCTCTATATTTGGGGATTTGGTTAAATGTCTCCCGCTCTGATCAAATACTCTTTGAAAACGTTCCTCTATGGTTTGTTTTATGTTTCATTAAAGCACCTGAAGTCAGGCTGTCTCTGTTGGTGATCAATGGAGGAACTTATGTCCTGTAAATCATCATGAGTGTGTGTGTGTGTGTGTGTGTGTGTGTGTGTGTGTGTGTGTGTGTGTGTGTG
>NW_005187669.1:474379-488556 GCF_000239375.1 Pundamilia nyererei | reverse complement strand
GTGTGTGTGTGTGTGTGTGTGTGTGTGTGTGTGTGTGTGTGTGTGTGTGTGTGTGTGTGTCTGTCATATGCTTTGCTTTTTATTTTTGGGATTCAGACTAAAGCGTCTTTATGCTGTGATCACACACCAAAAAATAGAAACACCTGCACAGACGAACAGCAGCCTTAGACAGACGAGTAATTTAGTAGTTTCACACTTTTTTTTTTTTACATCTAATTAATTGGATGATCGGTTCTCCGGAGACCTCATTGATCGTTTCGTCTCAGAAATGTGAAAAAGTCCTCCAGAAAGCAAACACCAGGTCATCGTCACTTCTTTGTTCGACAGGAAAGCATCCTGAATCCAGAGACTATTCTGCAGGCTTGCTTTTTATCTTTTAATTTATTTGAATTGATTGATTACTAATTTAATAGGAAACAAGTCTGTTTATTATCACAGGAGCTGGAAAATGTTTTTTACTGCAAAATGACTAAAACTATTATCTAATCATCAACATCGGTGCACAGTATTGTTAATTTAACTGACAATCTCCCGCAGCTCTTCAGCATCATAACTTCACTGTCTGAAATGTCTCTGAATTAAGTTTGAAAAAAATCTAGTTTATTGAATAGTTTCTGATGCAAAAACTGCAAACACACCCGACTTTACCTGACTTTACGCCAAATGTGAGGTGAAGACTCGCGGCGGGGCGTGACCTGTGAAGTCTGACCCGTTGGTGACGGGGGGAACTAGAGTTGGGCCATTTTATGCCGTTCACGGTAAGACCGGTATATTGTTAGGCAATGATTAGAAAATGAAATAACGATAGAATATGGGTAAAACGCACTGTTTTCATACGCACATGGTAGAAAAAGCACGGCGGCGACGGAGAACGAGAAGAGCGAAAGCGGATCATTGAATGAACCAGAATTGGTTTGTAAAAATGGTGCAACTTAAGTTTCGTCAATCAGATACAAACCAAAGCACATGTTTTTGTAGAGCATGAAGGCGAGCCGTCATTATTACCGTATTTTTCGGACTATAAGGCGCTCTTAAAAGCCTTTCATTTTCTCAAAAATCAATGGTGCATGGTAATGCAATGGTAATTTGCACTAATAAAGTTGTGGAGCTGTAAAGTATTTTGTCTCGCATCAATTGTATCGTCAGTTTTATTGTTATTGCAAATTTTCAAATATATCGTGATAAATACTTTTGGCCATATTGCCCTCGCCCTAAAGATAAACGACTTTTTATTGTTCATGCAGAAAATCTGAGTTTTTAGTAAACGTAAGAATAAAATGTTTTGGACCTTGGCTAGTTTCCGTGTGCTGCTGTTGGAGAATTACATTTAAAACAAACGATGAAGCGATTCAGATGTTACAGGCTTTCGTTGCCTTGGTAACCTGCTGTCTTATAGTCGACAGAATCCTTTGATGTCATCAGTCGTATTTCGGACCGCCACATTTGCATCATCAGCAGTTACTTCCTGTTATCAGTTGAAGTCACTGAAGGATACAGGAAGTGACTATCGGCTCTCCCCAGGACATTGATGTCGACCGAGAAGCGAATTTTTAAGGCGTTGCGATTATTTTCAAGGTCCAGTAAGGTGAGTTTATGCCGGTTGAAGTAACAGAGGTGAATCTGTGTTTGCTTGAGTTAAAATATTTCAACTTTGGTGGGAAAAGCTCTTCATCAAACATCAGAAATGGAGAAGGAGCTTATGAATGCCGTCTGAGGGGCAGATTTTAGGAGGAGACAGGAAGTAGCTTGGAGAAGACTCCATGCTAAGCTCGTATCCCGTGAACGTGGCGACCGTGACGCCACCCGCTGGCGTGAAGTCCTGTTTTTGACGCGAGAGGAGTCCTTCTGACGAACAGGAAATATAAACCAGACTTTTTATTGACGCGTATCGAGTCCTGAGCTCATGAGCTCAGCAGGAATCTGTTTCCAGAGCTGACGAGACGTTTTTTATAACTTCTTCCTGTCAGGAAGCCTTTGTACTCACAGCTGTCGCCATCTGGTGGTCTTCAGACAGAATGCAGGTTTAGGGCATTTCCACATTAGCCTCATTGTTCCGACCCGGAAGCTACCCCCATGTTTGGGTGGTGTACAACCGAGGTGTTGGTTGGTGTTCAGCTCTGGGTCTCCATGTTACCCCTGCCATCCTGAAGTGGAGGCTGCAGGACCAGCGGTTTCTCCACGAGATGGACTTCATGGTCAGAGCGTGCGCTAGTTTCACGCCTGACATCTATGGAATGACCCTCAGTCCTCCATCACCTCCACCTGTATCCATGAATCCTTTTTATTATTATTGTTGACCTAACATAAATAACCATCGTCTTCCATTAATACTGAAGGCTGAGTGAATAGACGCTCACGCTGCTCTGATGGAGGCGTTTGATGTCTTATTTTCCACAGAGTGAATCCGACTAAACAAGATGATGAAGATGTTCCACAGAACATTTTGTTTTCACTTTGTCGCCCTGCAACTAATCCTCTTAAAGTAAGAAAGGCTGCGTTTACCTTTTACCTGAGCGTGTCTTCGAGTTTCTAACAGAAACGCCGTCAAACAAGATCAGCTTACACATTAAAGATGTCTGCGCTCTAATTTCAGCTCATTTATGATTTTCAGATGTAACAGAAATGTATCAGACACAATGTTTGATTTCTTTGTTGTAATGATCATTAGAGGTTTATTGTTTCCCTGGTTCAGTATTTTTTACTGTTTTATTGTTGATTTTAACTGTTATCTCAGAAATAGAAACACTGATTTGCACGATGGGACTCAGCAGTCCTGGTTAATCTGTGAGTTTAGAGCCAGAGCCAAATACTGCAGGGGATCTATTAAAGGTTTATTAGCATTTAACTTTTAAGTTTATTAATTTTAAATGATTCAGACCTGATGTGGGTGTGAGTAACCCAAGTAAGACCGTGTGAGCTGGTGTTTCAGGGAGGTGTTTGTCTCATTGGGTGGTGTTTCCGAGTCTTTGCAGCTGGGACCGTTTTTGGTCTCCTGAGTCGAGACAGGCTGATAAATCTGATGGAGCTCAGATCCTGAACCACGCTGGAAACGTTTGCCTTCAGAGTAAAAGCGGCACCTTTAGAAACATGTTGGTTTCAACAGTAAGCCACAACTTTCACTTTGAAGGTGAATCGTCTCCGTTTCTATTTTTCCCGGTCTTCCAAATGTCACTCGCTGGTCTGTTGGCGAGTGTTTGCAGACAGGTCAGCAGAGCACGTTCGACAACAGCAGTAATGGTGGGGTTTTTGGAGCTGTGTCCTCTTTACAGGGGATGAAATCTGTCACAACAGTGATTGAAGGTTACCAGGGGTCACCAAGTGGTCTGTAGGCGGTGTGATTGAGGCTTAGTCAAACCCAACAAGGGCAAAGACACCCGACACAGCACCTCCTTAGTAAATTCATCCGTCCATCAGTGGGAAAGAAGAGATCTCCTCGTGTGAGTTAAAGAACAGGAAGAGCAGGAGAATGGAGAGCGACTACACGCTGCTAGTTCAGCCTTAGACATGACGGAGAGATGCTTGAACAACTTCCACGAGTATCTCATGATGGTGACGTCGGTTACCTTTGAGCATTGCTGCTGAAATGAACCAGAGTATTGGTGTAGTATAGTGTTACAGGACTGCTGCTGTCCTCGCTGGTGTCAGATGATTGATTAAATAAATGTGATGAAGCCCGGCTGAAGGGCCCCCCTGTGAGTTTTTGCCCGGGGCCACGACAGACTGTAGAACCGGCACTGCTGAACTGTTTATCGAGTGTCCTTAGGCAAGATAATAAAAACTGAATTGTGGTGTTAAAATGGGCGAGTGTGGACTGTAGTGGATGTTTTTGTGTCATCAAATGTGTCCCACCTGATTTGCCTGGAAGAAGGAGGGACTCACGCGTCCTCTGTTCTTGGCCAGGATGAAACTCCTTGCTGGGCTGTGACGATGAGGAAACCGAAATAAAACGTTTTCTACTTCTGAAACAAAATTTTGGCTGTTGTTCATAAATATGAGCATTTAAAAAATTCATAATGGGGGAAATGGGAGACAACACCTTGACAATTTTTGGCTTTGGTGCATGGTGTCACACCTGGGGAATATCTCTGAAACATATTCAAGCTTTAATAAGTGAGAGAGCATTCACCTGATTTGTTTTAAAGAAAATTCTGCAGAATATACGAGAAACTGTAACTAAAACAGCCTTAAACTGTGGTTTCTGCAGGCCTCCAAGCCTGCTGTCAGACGTCCACATGTTTCAGGGACTCAAGGAGTTTTCTAGATGATGGAATTTTGAAACGATGATAGAAAAACAGCCCTTGTAATGTAATTTTTAGTGCAGTGAATTCAAAAGAGTGCTTTTTAATCAGAGGACAAGTTCATGTCAGGTAAACTTCTGGGATATTGATCCGGTCAGTTAAGTAGCAGAAGGGGCAGACTTCATGAGGGTGTCCTGAGGGCCCCACATCCTCTAGGGGGCGCTGTGCTCTCTGCCCGGCACCGTGGAGCCTGAGTGGCATTTACCATAGAAACAGGTTCAGCCTGAGCACATGTGACAGATGTGACAGGGTCTGGAGAAATGCTGCCCAGCATTGTTCCAGCACATGGTCTGGTGGTGGTCGATGATGGTGCGGGGAGGCATATCCGTGTAGAGACAGAGGAGGCTACACCACCCTCACTGCCATCAGGTATCAGGGCGAAGTCCTTGGACCTGCTGACCCTATGCTGGTGCAGGGGTCCTGGATCGTCCTATGCGAGAGTGTGCAGGCAGTTCCTGGACAGAGATGGAGGCTGGGCCAACAGTCCAGGTGTCATTCTTTTCTGTCATCCTCACAGATAAAAACTGAGACGGTAAAACTGTGACTCAGACCTGTGGCTCGTGACGTGATCCACTCCACAAACCACACAGAGTCCTTTCAGTGGGCCGGATCGAGGCGTCCGACAGGCCAGTTTTAAACCCCGGGCCGTATGTTTGAGACCCGTGACGTAGTCACTGGAATGAATCTTCATAAACGGCATTAAAACTGACGCGTTGCCGCTTTAAGCTGCAAACTGGCACGTGTTTGTCTTGGCGTGTTGATCGGCGCCCGCCTGCTGCCCCGCCGAGACTAACACTAAATTCTGAGAACATTATATAACGCCGCTGCAGCGCTCACATCTGCACACGGATCTGCCTCCTAATGCAGGCAGAGAGCCACTCTTCAAACTCTCAGACATTACACAGGGGAGTTTGCATCTCGCTCCGGCGACCCGGCGGCGCGCAGGGAATGTAAAGGAAAACACGTTAGTCTAGTTAGAAGTGACAGACTCAAACAGCTGCGGCAGCTTTGATGCAGAGGAGTCAGGCGGTTTCTGTACGCCGCTTTGCGGTGTTAATATAGGTTAATACGACACGGGAACATAAAGGTATACAGCCGAGAATAAACGTGACAGCTCGAGAGGAGGAACGCTGACGCTCGTGTCCAAACGTGGCCCGACAAGAGGAGCGCCGCTGACAGGGGCACCAACGCACATGTATACACACCGGGCTACACGTATACACACACACATCAATATATATGAACACACACACAGAATCCGAGCTGGTGTAATTCTCTGTTCCTGTGACAACACTTTCATTTCAGCACTGACCCAAATAGACCCACATGGCTGTGTGTGTGTGTGTGTGTGTGTGTGTGTGTGTGTGTGTGTGTGTGAGTGTGAGAGAGAGATAAGGGTTTACTCTAGTTGTGAGGTCTGGCAGCTTCAGGGAAGGTTTTATTTTTGAGATCTGAGGTCAGAAACAAGATTCTGAGAGTTCGCCTCGCAGATGTAAATACAGGATTGAAAAGAGAGTGTGTGTGTGTGTGTGTGTGTGTGTACACGTGCATAAGTTAAAGGAGCGCTGCACCCCAGTTTCCCAGCCATGCAGTTTCCTGTGAACGCTGAACAATCCTCCTATCACAATTGTTTCAAAAGTTTTGACCCTGCGGATTTCGGTTCATTGCTGATTTGAATTGGATCTGTATTCAGGTGAGAGAGGTCACACACACACACACACACTGTAAACACACAGCAGATGGTTAGTGCGACTGTGCTGAGCCGGCTCCCTGAATATAGCACAGAGGTTTGAATGCAGTCTTTGTGCGCAGAAGACCTCAATAGCCTCGATGCAATTGTGTAACGGACCTCCTTTCACAGAGATGGAGGCAGAACGAGAGGAGGGAGGGGGAGGAAAGTAGCGCAGGGGTGAAAAGTGTAGGATGAAGAGAGGAGACGCAGAGACTTGATGAGGAAAAGGAAAGCAGGAAAAACGGGATGAAACCAAAGGGAGAAGATGGAGAGGGTGAGAGTGGGGCCAGAAGTATGTGGACACTGTGTGACCACTTCAGATGAAGTGTATCTCCTCATTCACATCGTAACACAGAGACCCTGTAACCATCCATCTCTCTTTCATGGTGATGGTGATGATGAGGGATCACTCCACACACACACACCCAAACACATCTGTGCGGTTATTGTGGAGACGCTACATGAACCCCGTGATGCGGCGGAGTCCCATAATCATTTAAAGCACTGAGGTAAAGTCACCTCGATGAGGGAGCGTCCACCAGTCCCTTTGACCGTCGTCCATCCCCGACCTCACCGTCCGTCGACACAACGAAACGTTTCACCCGCAGCGCTCCGTGAACCAGCCTGCACTTCTGCAGCGCTGAGCAGAAACGCCGCGCGGGATAATGGGAGTCCTCGTCGCAGCTGACGTCAGTAGGCGTCCTCGGTGGCCACGGAGCTCCGAGGTCAGGCCAGTGTCCACGTTTTTGTGCCGTCAGTGAAATTGTGCACCGCTTGTTGAACATCAGATTAAAGCCACCACGCTCCGCGCACGTAGGGAGATCCCAGACAGGCTTTTGGAAGAAGCTTGTATCTGCTGACTGATTCTTTCAGGCTCTGCCCACAGCGGGGTGCGTTTATGGGGATGGGAATATAGATCAGCAGTAAACAGTCAGCGCCCCACTTCGATCCACCTGTTGGTGTCCCTCGTCCCTTTTTACCACTTGTGTGCCAGACTTGACGGTACTTGAACTCCTCCACTTGAAGCAGCTGCTCCAGCCGAGAGCAGGCAGTCCTCTCCGTTCACGTATCTGACTGAAAGTGGCCGACTGACTGTCAGAGCAGCCAAAACCACAGCAGCGGCACACTTAACAAAAAAAAAGGATTACAAGAAAAACATAATAAATGTGAGAGGTCTTTACCCTCGAGACTCACACACAATAGTATGGGGGAGCCTAGCTTTCACTGGAACTGATGGGCTTAGTCTGAACCTTGGAAAATAGCCCAAGGCCAAGATTCAGTTGGATAAAAAAGTGTGTCCTCATACTTTTGGGCATTCTTTTATTCTGAGAAATAAAAGAATCAGCCGTGTAGAACCGACTGAAAGGTGGCTCAGAGTGTTTTAGCTGTAAAATTAACAGGAATTCGTCGCGCCTCCAACGGTGTTGTGTAGCATTTTAGCATCCAAATAATTAACACGTTGACTCTGAATCACAGCTGTCACAATCAGCATTTCCCCAGACGTCGCAGCTGCAGGAAACACTTCGAGCAAAGTTTGTGGAAGTAAAGCAGCTCGTGAGGTTTCCGTTAAAACGTTCCTCCTCTGTGCAGATCTACCGCATCATTTTTAAAAGTCTGTTATGACTGAGTTACGATGACCCTGTGAAGGCCAAACGCAGAATAAAAAGTCTTTTCCTGACAAATAAATCCCGGGTATGCCCAGACTCGTCTGAGCTCCGGGCTGTGGGCTTAACGGGCACGAGAGCTGCACATCAGAAATGTGCATTAAAAACATTTTTCGGACTCCCGTATTCTTATTGCCGCCGTTCACACAGACCTGCCACTGTCACAGGACGCTGTTTATTATTTTAGCTCAAGCTTGACTTTTTTTCTTTCAGATTTTTTAGATCTGAATAAACAGATCTGGCCAATCAGACGACTGCGTTTGGAAAGTGTGCTCGTAGCTCAAAAAAAGCAGCAGTACTGAAAATGCAAAAACTTACAAAGAAACTTTAAAATCGTGTTTTCCCTCAGACGCAGCGCTTTACACACCATGAAATCCTCCCTGCTGCTGAGATTTGGATGAACCAGAATCTGTTTCTTCCTTTTCTTGTGTAGCAACAGCTCGTCATTGCAGGAAAGATCCACCACGCGCTCGGTGTGGAATGCCCTTCAGTTGGCATCAAGTTATAAAATGCTTTCAGCAAGAATAGAAACCCGCGGAAATAAAAGTACATTCAAGTATTTTCACTCAGCAGCTGATGAAAACAGAAGCAGATGTGTTCCCTGAGGTTACCTTCAGCCCACAAATCTGGCTTTTCCTGTACCTGAAGTATTTTGGTGTTCCTTATTCTTATCCTGGGACTGTTTAGCCGTTCACATTTTAAACTAATCCTCCTTTCTCCCACTCTGGGTCTTAGTGCAAACAAACAGTTATCCTCTCTCAAACCAGCAGCTTTAGCTCCACCCAGTTCCAAGACAACTCTCTTCTGATTGGCTGCCCCTCAAACAGACCATTCGAACAGCAGGTGGGTGGAGCTTCTTTGTTAATAGCATCCATATAAGCCCATTCCTTCTAAAGTCATAAAGATCCAGGAGTGTTGAAACGTGTACAAACTTCCAGTCAGACCCAAAGTCTTGAATCTGTTTTTACAAGCGTCCTTTAAATGTTCGTGACTCATTTGACACAAAATTCAAACGGTTTCAAAAAGAGTCGTTGACGAGCTTCACGTGGTGGAGTTAGCACGTGTGCTTCATGTTACCGTCACTCCTCAGGCCCGCCGGCCTGCTTGGTGCTTTGGTGATGGTGCGCCTGACACGGAGCTGGATTGGACATCAGTGTCAGCTGGTCACTGTGTCCAGGTCAGTGGTGTGTGGACTGTAAAAAGCTGGATTAGTGCACTTTTTATTTTAAATGCTTCCCCGAGACTCTCTGTGCACACACTGTAATGTTTTGTGTGGCTCCTCGTTTCCCCCCGGCCTCTCGGCAGAGAAGGAGAGCACAAACTCACAGAGACTCAGAGCCACAATAGCCTCACTAATGGGAAACCCACCAGGTTGAAATAAAGCAGAATTATCCTTTAAGCCCTATTTTGGACGGGATTAACCTTCCGGGGAGGTGGATGTGGCTCCTGGGCACTGATCCGGATGGGATTTTAAACTTCTCAAAATTACATGATCTTGTTTGTACAAGATAATCAGCAGGACGATCCGAGGGAGGAAGAAAGGAAACATCATTAAATCAGCTTAGATGTGTCAAAAAGACTCGTCAGGACCTGCCTGTGAGGAGTAACGAGTGTTTCCTTTAGTGTCACAGCGATGCAGTCAGGGTTCCCTGTGCGTTACAGGCGGGAGGCAATGATTGACATTAGAATACTAACACAGTTATCAGAGTTTGGACTTGGAGCCACACATGTATACATGTATAAACACCAATAAATAATGGTGTGTTTATTTATTTATTGGCTGTGACGTCTGCTCACTCAGGTAAGCTCACGTTAACCAGCAGAAAGCCAGCGAAGCTCCTCCAGCCTGCAGGTATCCTTGGCAACATGCCGAACCCCGGGTTTGCCCCGATGCATCCAAAGGAGTGCGAGAGTGTGAACGTCAGGCTACAAGTGCTTCGGCTGTTGTCCTGTATGAGTACCAGTCCACTTCCTGAAGCCTGGGTGGGATCCACTGTAGGTCAGGACCAGCCGTGAGCATTCATGCTAACTTAGCTTCAGATTTATTTCCCCTTTTTGTGTGTTTACAGTTTTTATATGGACACATTTGCCCTGCTGACCCATGTATGGCAGTCATGTGTCCACTCCATGTTAACTTGTCAAGGTAACCTGAATAAGGTCAGTGACCCCAACCGCCTGCTGCTAGGGCAGGGGTCGGCAACCTGCGGCAGTTATTCTCCACCGTGAACGATGTTACAACAAACAGCGCTCGCGCCTCACAGACGACAGCTTACAGTCCTGTAGAGATGAAAGTGACTTCGTACAGCCCCGACCTGCAGACGCTGTGCGCAGAGGTTCAGGAGCAGAAGTCCCGTTGTAAACATATCACAGCAGACCCGACGATGTTTGCATGAACACGCTTTTCAGCATCTCTTTATTGACCACTTTTCACACACGGTTGCTGTACGCACACAGCTGCTTTGCAGCTCACAGCCCGACACACACCAACAACAGCATAGACGTATTTGCGGCTCACAGTGTTTTCTTTTGCTCCAAACGGCTCTTTGGGTGTTAAAGGTTGCTGACCCCTGACCTGGGGTAACCTCTGTAAACCCCTCAGCTGGTTTCACCGGGTGAAACTGCTCTTTGCTTTGGTCGCTGACGATGTCGACTTGTCTGCAGATGTTTCACAGCTGCTCTCTGAGCTGCAGTGAAGCCGTAAAAGGTTCGACAAAATCAAATCAAATCAAAATAAAAGGTTTGAATCTGCTACCCATGAAAATAACAAATGCTCCATCTTAGGCACTGAATTCATTACCCAGTATGTGATATCATCCTCCATCATCATCAGGGTGATTTTTTATTCTTATGCTTTTATTTCTTTAAGATAAACTGTGAAAAATAAAAGATGGAGGAAAATGATACAAATTATTACTCATATATGCAAAATCATTATTTAATTAATTTCTAATTTGTCAACAAACACTGCAGTTAAAAGGAGAAAAATGTGAATTTTCTGGCGTTTATTTCAGGTTCAGCCGTCACAGAGAATATGAAAATGGATGAAACGCTTTCTCAGCTCAAACTTTAAACTGGGCTGACTCTTATTTTCATATTTCTCTGCACAAAACATTTATGTTTGATCGTTCTAACCAGCTGGATATTTTTAATGGCACAAAGGAGGAGAACGGCCCTGCCACACCTGAGCGAAGGAGGCGAAAGGCTTCGGTTTGCAACATGGAAACTGTGAAAATCGAAAGCAAGCTGTGTGAGCGAGCCGTGCCGCAGTTTAATCACTTCAATTGCAGCTTTTAAAGGAAACTGGAAGCAGAGAAAATAGTGCCTCATTTTCTGTTTTGGTGACGTTTGGGAGCCAGAAAAACAGGCGGAGAGCCGAAATGAAAGGCTGGAGAATGAGGGCAGGGTGAGGCAGAGATCAGGTTATAAGGAGCGAGGAGGGCGTAAAAGAGCGAGACGGGGGGAGAGAGTGTAGACAGAGGATGGAGAGAACAAAACCGAGCAGAGGGAGAAGCGACGAAGCGAGACGAGTGACGAAAAGAATACTAATAGATGAGAGACACACAAACACTCCTCCGCTGGAGTTTGTCTGAGGTCTTTACAGAGGGACTCTCTATATACGAGTGTGTGTGAATGCAAACAGAACGTGTGACAGGTGATCATCCTCCTCCTCCTCCTCGTGCTCACAGCGTCCTCGACTGCATCAATTAGACAAAGGCGGTAATGCGGTGGCGTTTGAGCAGCGGTGACGGGTCCTACACTTTGTGAATTTCGATGAGTGAAATACAGCCGACACGTTTCTGTGCGGTCGCACTTCTGCCAACACGCTAAACACTTAAAGGTGTGTTTGGAAACTTTCTGTTGGGTCTGTGTTTCCACAAGCCCCGCTAGGTTAGAAACGTATTCCCGCTAACGACAAAAACAAGGCGAACATCAAGGGACGCCCCGCCGCTGTCTCAGCAAGCACTCTGAATCCTACCGCAGACTGACCCCGACGACGGCCTCCGCTTGCTGCCTTTTATTGGGAAAACAGTTCACACAAAACACATCACAGCAAAAGCACCTCCCACTGTAAAACCCCCAATGGTTCTAAGACAAGGCACTGTGTGTGTCTGTATGCATGACTTCCTGCTCACCAAAAGGGTCATAAAAGCAGGAAGCAACAACACAAGAAACAGATCTGTCAGATAGGCTGTATCTGCAATAAAACCTCCCCCAGCACCGAGTGGCTGCAGAGGTGCTCAGGATCAAAGGAATGTCTTGATCCTATAGATGAACTCAGAGTTTACAAATTTAAGAAACACAATGACACATTCAACAATTGGACTTAACATTTCTCCGTGTGTTTATTGGCTTTCTGAACAGAAATGTAATAATGAGAGCTTCACTGACTGTTTGAAGTACTGTGCAGTTATCTCAGTGCAAGTGAAAGCACAGGTGTGACGTGTGCGCTCGCTGCCCAGAGCCTCGCTGCATCAACAGTGAGCAGCGGTCGCTAACGTTAGCTTCAGCAGGGCGTTGGTCCAGATTGATTTTCACAGTCAAACTCCACCCTGAGCTCTTTCCTCTGGTTGCTGATGGCAGCTCAAAGATGTCTCGCATAATTCAAAAAACGCCTGCCAGGTCTCTGGGTTTGAGCAGCGCTCTCACCAACTTCACCGAGCACAAAACCTAAAAGATGAAGCTCAGATTTCACGCTAGCGAGAGCCAACCACCTCCAGCAACCACTCGTTGTGGGGTCTTCACACTTTTCTCAGCTGATGGTTGCTGACTCGTCTCCCCAACCTTTGATTGGTCCAAACCCTCAGAGGGCATCTGGAAACTCTGTGATCAGCTGTTACAAACTAACTGTCCTCAGATTCATGGAGCGCAGCTGTAACTACGTGTGTCTCACTTCCTAAATCAGATCTGATTGGCTGTTCGGTGGGGCTATGTTGTCTGATCAGCTGATCAAGGATATCAGCTTGTTTACATATTTTCTAAAGAAATGATTATCAGTAAATCATGTAATGGCACAAAGCAGAGATGTTCACTGTTTAAACAGTCATGCAGTAATGGGTAATATATGTAGGTGTCCAGAGCCTGAAGGGTGGATGCAGCTGCTGCGGTGTCACTCATTGGTTTTCCTGTTGTCACGTCGGTGTTTTGAACTCAGACTGTGAAATCACAGAGAAACACGAACAGCTGGTGACTCTCAGCGCTTCCAGAGGTCAGGGCCAGAGGTCCTTCTGTAGCTGCAGGTATCGCCCCCTGATGGTCATCAGAGAGAGTGCAGCTCCACGTAGGCTTCACTTCCCGACCCTGAAGCTAATGTCTATCTTTTCTACTGTGGATGGTTAAAGTCCGTGTGGGAAGCACTGCGTATATACAGAAATGTGTTCATAAATAATAAATACCGGCTGAGCTCGGTGAGCGATGCAGGTCTGTGTTACAGTCTGAGTGAAGCAGTCTCAGTCGGCCTCACAGGTCACAGAATATTTTCTTAATTCGCAGATGCAGGAATGATCGAAGAGGAGCTTCAGGGATTATTAAGCATATGCAGACCTCATTATTTGAGTTTATGGACGTGTTTAATAGGAGCAGCCATCACTGGAGCATGACAGGAAGTGAGGAAAAGCAGTTTCCCTTTGATCTCCTGCTGAATCCAGATGTTGGCTCCTCCCACATGTATTTCCAGGTTGATTCTTTGTCTTCCCCGCTTCAGCAGCTGTCCGGCAGAGGTCAGGCTGCGTTCACCGGGTTAGTGAATCAACCAGTCGGTGTTGGAGGTGTCAGTCGGGCCGGCTCCCTGAGATGGAAGCTTTTCTATTTAAAGCCACCGTGCAGAAGCAGCATATGTGGGGTCACCTGAGGACGCTCAGAGGCGTTTTTTCCTCAGTGGAGGCTCAGAGTGTGTTTGTGCGCTCATGCGTGCCCCCCACCCCCCCGCCTGCATCCGTGCATACGTGTTGGCCGGCGTGTGTTTAGGTTTCCCGACGCACTGACCTGAAACTGGGAGTTGGTGAGCGGATGGTTTTAAAGCCGTGAACAAACAGGAGTGAGAGTATATAAGCTCTCTCCTGACCAGGTGACTCGCCCGCCGAGGAGTGTATTTATGTTTTCTTTTCTTTTTTTATTAAATGGAGGTCATATAGCCTCGGCGAGCGCACACGTGCCGAGCCGGAGTGTGTTTGTTCGCTCAAACGTGAGCGCGTCAGAGAACATGAGGCGGTGTGTACATTCAGCCGGCTGCCTGGTATCCTGGGAAGACCCGTCACACAGGCCGGCTTTCCGCCACATCACACACACACACACACACACACACACACACACACACACACACACACACACACACTTACCCTCAATTTTACCCTCGCATCAACCCAGCCTTCATCCTCCTTAAAGTTCTGATTCCCATCATGAGGAGCAGCTTTCTGTTTACAGCGGGACTCTGGAAGCAGATTTATCACACATGCACACACACACACACACACACACACACACACA
>NW_005187669.1:442268-474029 GCF_000239375.1 Pundamilia nyererei | reverse complement strand
GCTTCAGTAACGGCGCTGATCTTAAATTCACAGACATAAAAACAGAAGAAGAGAAAAACAGAATAACCGTTTCATATCCAGGTCACACGTGTCGTAGTTTGAATGCTTACATTAGACGTTTTGTGACATCAGCAAAAGCTTCATTCACATGTTAAATCAGTTGACGCCACCATACTGTCGTTTAATTAAGGTTGAATTCTCGGAGCGTGGCTGCGTTCAGACTATGAGACGCACATCAGCCTTCGTCTACACTGATTTCGTGGAAGCGTCTCTCGACTGTGGTTCTGTCACAGGAATCGAACCAGGGCAACAGAGTGTGAGGGAGGCTCACACCTGACCTGCTCCGTCTGGTTAAAAGGAGCTTGGTTCGCTTTGCTTCTTGGTGCAGTTTGTTTGTGCAGCAGCCAATAAGAAGCATCGGGGTCAGACTTGGAAACACTTCGACGTGAGGGCGACTTTTTTGTCTTAAAGTTTGAGATAAAAATCTGTCTGAGAGCACGAGATGTTCAGGGTTTGTTCTGGTCTCATAAATAACTGCACCGAGTGACTCCGGTGAACAGATGATGTATTAAAAAGTAAAACTGCAGCAGAAAACAGTCGACTTCGTGCTTGCAGGAGCAAATATAATAATATTGGGTTTTTGTTGTGTGTTAGTTCTGCCAATGCCATGCACAGAAAGCGATGCTTGGGAGGGGCTCGATGTTTTTATTATGTGCTTCCAGAAGACAAAGAGGCAGCAGATTAGGCAGCTAACATGGAACTGCAATTAAGCACTGCACATTCATAAACACAAGCTGACAAATACAGAAGTGAAATGAACCAATAAACTTCAATTATCTCTGGTGGGCCTGACAGCAAGCGAATAACCAACTCGTCCGGTTTTAGGAGACTCGGTGAGTGAGGAGGCCAGAATATGACGTCTGTCTCGTGTTTCTGACCTTTCACATAATTTTGTGTAATTTGAAGCAGAATTTGGCAAAGTGCTGTTTGTCTGTTTCCGAGAGTTCATCGGGTTTCACCAGTTTTGTGCGTCAGCGATGCTTTTGGGAGCAAATATGCTTGTTTATGCAGTGCTGCCCTTGGGTTGCAGAGTAAGTGGAAATGTGATTTATGAAATCATATTTTAGGTTGTTTTAGGTGTTTTTTTTTCTATACCACCAATTCACAACAGACTTATCTCGTATTACCCCACAGTAATACAGAGAAAACCCACAACAATCAGACGACCCCCTATGACCAACCACTTGGCAACAGTAGGGAGAAAAAGCTCCCTTTTAAAAGGAAGAAACCCTGGGCTGAACCAGGCTCAGGGAGAGGCAGCTAAACTGACTGCTAACAAATAGCTTAAAAGCTGAACTCTGGATCCAGCTGCTGCTTAAACACTTAAACCCAGAAACTGCCCATCTGTCCATCTTCTTCTGCGGATCCAGTCCAAGGTCGCGGGTGGTTGGAGCCTATCCCAGCTGTCACAGATCGAGAGGTGGGGTTACATCCTGGACAGGTGGCCAATCAGTCACAGGGCAACCTGAAGCTGATGATCCAACAACCCAGCCATGCAGTCCTCAGAGGACACTTCCACCACCTCTGACTGAGGTAATGTTGGAGACTCTGACTGCTATTTGCTGTGTCGTGTTTGGTTTATGATGCTTCCTGATGCAAAATGTAATCTATTCATCACAAGCAAGACAGAGCCAGGAGACCCATCGTCATGCCTAAACACCTCAACTGCCTCCTTTCGATGTGGAGGAGTAGCGGGTCTACTCTGAGACCCTCTCGAATGACTGAACTCCTCACCCTCTCTCTAAGGGACAGGTCAGCCAGCCTTCAGATAAAGCTCATTTCTGTTGCTTGTATTTGCATTCTCGTTCTTTCAGTCGCTATCAAAACATGCGCCGTACTATAGATGAGGGTAGGAACATAGATTGACCAGTAAATCGATAGCTTCATGTATTTGCTCAGCTCTGTCTTCACCACGACGGACTGCAGACACCGTCGCAATCTGTCTGTGAATCTCTCGCTGCCCTCTCTCGTGAATAAGACCCAGAGATACTACCTTTCTCCACTTGGGGCGAAAGCTCATCACTGACCCAGAGTTAACATTCTGGCTGAGGACCACGGCCTCAGAACCACTTCAGCATGAGCTGGAGGACACCACCTGATGATGCAGAGCAACATCAGTCCTGGCGAAATCCACCACCCTCCAGGAAAAAGTCCAACTTATCGCAACAGGCGTCCAGGACTGTTGTTACAGGCCAAAACCTCCATGAAAAGTCCAAACTGAGTCCTTTCACACTGCAAAACCATCCAGTCGGACAGACTGGACCATTGTCCTAGCCCGTTCTGGCCAAAGTTGCACCTACTGCGATTGAGTATTGACTATTGATTTATTGATTAGCATTCAAATGTCTCAGTGAGTACAGAATAAAGATCTACCACAAAGCAAGAAAGCACGAGACAAGGCTAATCAAAGCATGTGCTTATTACGCCAACCCTTTTAACAAAAGATCTTTTAGCATGCAGCTCATGCTAATTATTATTCACCCACGGATTCACTTTTGGAGTGGCCTCTGGTGGACATCGGAGACACTGCGGTTTCTGGCTTCATCTTCAGGCTCTTGCTGGGAAAAGACGTATATAAGTACACATAATTTATACATGCAGCCCCAGCGTTGTGTGTTCTGCTAATTATGCGTGGTTTGGTTTCGTCTTGAACATTTTCTGTGAGCTTAGAGTTCCTCGGTGTAACCAGAATAAATCAGCGCTTCAGGTCGGTCTCAGAGGGTCAGCGTGCATTACACATGAAGCCGGCTGACTCTTGATTTGGGTTTAGACAGTTTTAATACCAGCGTGCAGTAAAGTAAATGCAGTTCAGTCTTGAGCTCAATTCAAACAAAGAATCAGTGAGTGCTGGATATTTGTCTCTCCCTGTAAGCATTCACTGAAGGCCAGACTTCAGCCTGTCAGGGGTCTTCTGAGGACACGGCGGTCCAGCCAAGCAATCTGTCAGAGCTGAGGCATCCGGGACAGGCGGCCATCAGTTAATTCAGGGAGGGGCGGCTGGGTGAGGGGAGGCCGCGGCAAATGTTCTCATGTTAAAGGGATTATCTGAGAACAGAGCCAGGGAAGCGTGGTGGGCTGGAGGGACTATATTTCACTGCGGTGGGATACAAACTGGTTCCTCTGCTTTGATGAGTGAAGGGTGTTTTTTTTGTTTTTCAAAAAAGTTCTCAGATTTTTAAAGGTCAGCACAACGGCGGCTTTTTAACCCGATTTCAGCCGTTTTTCTTTCATTCAAAGTTGGAGGAGACATATAAACCACCGACAGTGCTCACTAATCCCACCAAACCCAGACGTGTGTCATGGATGTGAACCTACAGTGAAGAAAAGCTGTCAATATCCATGCATGTCCTTCATGTTTAAATGCAGGTTTGGAGGGTTATGACCCCAAAACCAGACCGCACAATCTGATCCGCAGACGGAGAACAGAGGTCCAGCTTATCTGTTTCGTGTTTGTTTCATACAAAAAACATTTGGTAACTAATGTGGTTATGAAGCGGCTGTGATCAGATGCAGACTGGTGTTACCAGAAGCCTGTTTTTAAAGAAATGAACAACACCACTTTTGTTTATCTGCATCTAAATGGTGTCTGCACGGTGTCTGGACTGTCGCAGCCGTCGCCTCTCTGCTCGTCTCTGTCAGCGTCATAAACCTGAAATGCGATCACGTCTGCATCAGTTAGATGGATAAGAAAAGGACCCTGAAGCAACAGGTCAGGTGTGCAGTTTGTTTTTCTTTGATGTTTTAGAGGTTTCACAGGTTTTTGTTCTGTTGGGAAAAAAAAACCTTAACATAAACTTCTAAGAAGTTCACTGCAGCTGTCCACACGTCTCCATTGGCACAACTTCAACTGTCAATTCCTAAAAAACCAAACAATATGTAGACACATGAGCACAGGAAGTAGGAAGAAAGGTCCAGTAAGGCAGGAAGTCTAAAACCTGACTCAGACTTCAGCCAAGAGAATCTGAGATGTTTGAGTCTGAATCCCACCTGAATCAGAATCAGCTGATTATCCTTTAAAATAACTGCTATATTTAACAAAGCCTGCTATAAACACTTTCAGAGTTACTGACAGGGTTTATTTAGGCCCTCGAAGTACATCTGGGTGGGTCGAAATTCGGTGTTTTGTTTCTAATTCCAGCTTTTTGTTTTTGTTAATTGTCCCTTGGGGATAAATAAAGTTTTCTGATTCTGATTTTTTGAGTCGTCAGAAGTTTGCGAATCCAGGAGATCCAGAGGAAATCCTCAGGGCTGAAAAGCCTGCGACCAAACCGCGGTTACAGCGTCTCCGAGGGTCAGCATCTAAAGTTTCTGCTCAGCACGGTTTGTCTCTCTAACCTGCTTCAAGCCTCAGACGCATCATAGTCTGCATGAACCGCATTTCTAAGGATCGTATCTTACTGTTAGCTTGTTCTCTTTGTGACTGTTTGGCCAACTTGAATCACCCATGAACCAGCAGCAGTGGGTGGAGCCTAGTTAATCAAGCCTTTACCGGGCTCCACCCCCCCAGCGGCCCTGAGCCAGATGTGCAGTTAAGAAAATGAATGTGACCGGACCTGTTTGTCTGCGTCTTTTTTCACCAGCTCTAACATGGAAGATAGGATCGATGTTTGCCGGGTCTGAACATAATCATCAGAGAGAATGGACTTGTTTGCTTCTAGGGGCTACTTATAGTCCTTATCAATATCATTAAAACACTTGTAGGGACCCTGATAAGAGCTGCCAGTAAATGAAGTGCAGTGTGCCGGACAGATAGCGATCCCCTCCTTTTATGACTGCGGTTTAATGAGTTATTATCGTGTGTTCCTATTGAAAAAACGATGTATAATTAAATTATGTGTAATTGAAAGAAAATCCTGGATGAATTTTAAGCAGCGTTCCTTCTGATGTCGTATTTAAAGGCTCAGCGCTCGGCTCGCACGTGCAGGCTGTAAACTTCAGGAATCCAGGGAGGAGAAAACACAAAAAGCTGCAGTGACGCGTCTGCGAGCCGACAGCGGTGAATTATTTATTCTCATGTTGGAGGGATTATGGGGGAGGAGGGGGAGGAGCTCTGACAGTTAACAGAGGAGAGTCGTACTGTGGAGAGAAACGCTGTTTGTGCCGTTTTTTCTGATTGAATGGATATGAGAGGTGCGATGACTGTCAGCAGGTTGCCAGCCAGCGTGTTCGTGTGGATACTGACGTCTCCGTTTATGAGAGATCGCCACTGAAAAAATAGACCGACAGCTTAGAATGACAAATAAATACAGGACAGCTGCCACCTGGACTCAGAGTCGGACGTATCGTGCTCACAGACGCAGCAGAGGGAGGCTAAGTTACACTCTGAGGTCAGCGGGTCGCATGAGGTCATCGTCATGCACATGTTCGTGGAAACAAACCCCTCCCCCTGTCCCGCCTTCTCCTCACAGAGAGTTTAGAGGAACTCCACTTAAACAAAGTTCTCACAGTGATTGTCTGTGTAGATGCTGAAGGCGTTACAGGAGGGCAGGGGTGGGACTCGTTCCTCCACCTTTAGGCTGAAATTTGTTCCTTTATTGACTTTGGACAAAGTTTAGGCCTCAGCTTTTATTTTTATTATCAAAAGGCCATAAAACCAAACCACGACTTTAAAGACCGAACAGTCTGAATATAACGAGTCAGCCTTTACTTTGGTGTCATATCAGATATGTTTGAAAGAGTATTAAGAACAAAAACACTGTTTGGTCTAAGAATAAAGTGTAAATGTGGAGACTGGCGCAGGTTTAGCTCAGTGCGTTGGGCGGGCGACCACATGCCATACGGCTGACACAGGCCGGCCTGGGTTCGAGTCCTTTGCCGCAAGTCTTCCCCCTGCTCTCCCTGCACCTGCTCTCCTGTCCTTCCTTCACTGTGTCGGTCAAATAAGCTGAAAAAGGCCAAACAAAATGTGGAGACTAAATCTGTTGTTTCAGATCAAGCGGCTGCTCTACCCTCTACAAGCTGCCGTGTGCAGGTGAAAATATTTCTTTATATTTGACACCACAGGTGAAACTAAAACCTCAGAGGACTTTGAAGTTTGTGAGAGAGAAATGATTGAAGCAGTAACACGAGGGTCAGCGGCTCAGTGACCTGGTGATCAACACCGAGGGGGTCGCTCTGGCCTGTATTTGACTGTTTTCACCCCCCGGCCCGTCTGTGGATGCTCTCCTTGGTGTTGTTACCGTAGGAACATCAATATGACGCGATGAGAAAAGCACCGCCGGTCCTCTCTGACTCGTGGGGTCTCGTTGGGTCTGGCCGCTCCTACAGATTTGGATCTGCAGAGTTTGTGGAGGTCGGGTCGGCGCCTCAAGCTGTTTGCTGCGTTACATGTGGATCTACGGCGAGTCGGCACGCGGCCTCGTTTTTCAGCTCCTTTCTGACAGACGCACAGTTGGGATCCATCTCGTCCTCACGATACAAACGAGCGGACGCACGAACGAATGAACGGATGAATAAGCTGCCGGGGCCGAGCGATGCGTTTGCGTGCAGCCAGTCAGCAGCCAGGCGTGCGGATATGTAGGGCGATGCAGCGAGCAGGCAGCGACCGCGGGCACAAGCCGCGATGGGAGGGGTCTGTGGAGGGGTATAGGAAGAGCGATGGAGAGAGCGACGGGGTAAAGCGAGGAGAGATGTCCTCAGAATGACCCACATCAGCACCAGACAGCTTCACCCCCTCCCCCTCTCTCTTACTCTATATCTCCTCATGCTCGCTCGCTCTTTGCTGCGTAATCGGCTGAAAAAAGAAAGTGAGGGGAAAAAAAAGCAGAGGAACACGAGCGGGACGCCTGCACTCTAAAAACGCCCTCATGAAGGGTTCAGTAAGGGACCCGAGGGTTCCCCAACTCTGATGAATACAGGAAGTGTTTTTGTGATCTGCAACTTCATTAAACCCAAACCTCTGACCAAAACAGCCTTTCTGACGCCGTCACATGACTTGATGCTAACATGAGCTGAGTCTCACTGACACGGTAACCATCCTCACACCGGCACACGAAGCTGTCGGGAGGGGCGTTTTCCACTCGCCGTTTCCTGTCAGAGGTTTCCCCGTAACCACGGAGCCGCAGTGACGTCACCTGCTCACACCTGCACTTTGGCCCTTTTGGTCCGACCGCACTCCGAGGCACACTGCATCCTCATTGGCTGACGACTTCTGACTGACAGAGTGCTCACCAATAAGCAGCCGTTGGTTTCTGACTTTCACCATAAAATAAACGCGGGGATTTATCCTCCGGAGAGCCGAGGAAAAAACGTTAGTTTAACTCGTGTCGTGGTTCGTGTCCAGAGGACGTGACTGAGCAGGCTGAGGACACCGAGACTCTGTCAAACATGACAGCAAACATGTTCCAAAGTAACACATTACTGTAATCACATTACATTTTTCAGTAATACAGTAATGTAATGAGTCACAAAGCTCTTCAGTTATCTGCACACCGAGTCTCTTTCTGCATGCGCACTTCTGCTCCGATCAGCTGATGCGAGAGCCGTCATCCTTCCAAAATGACTACAAGAGCACGTGACACGAACATCAGGACAACTGAGCGATTGCAACGCAGCAGAGGCTTAGAGATAAAGTCACCTCGAGGTTCATACAACGTGAGCAAGCACTTGGCAACAGTAGGAAGGAAAAACTCCCTTTTAACAGGAAGAAACCTCCAGCTGTGACTAGTTGGGGTTATACACGTACAGAGGTGTACAAACACATAGTGAGAGAAGAAGAAACACCCAGTGCATCATGGGAATCCCCGGCAGCCTACATCTATTGCAGCATAACTAAGGGAGGATTCAGGGTCACCTGGTCCAGTCCTAACTATATGCTTTAGCAAAAAGGAAAGTTTGAACGCAAAAGTACTGAGTAAAAGTAACAAATTACTTTCTCTAGCAACTCACTCGGTAGATGATGCATTACTTTTGATAAAAGTACTAGTAGTAATAGATTACTTTCTTTGTACTAATGACCCCAGTAGCAGTGACACCCATGATTGTGCCTGACACGTGTGTGCGTCTCCGTTAGTGTTGCACTCATTGGTGGGAGTTGTGTGTTTGCAGCAGTGCAAACAGGAGCTGTTCATAATGAATTCAGCTAACTTTTAATGCCTGCTTGGCTTCCTCTGCGGAGGCTGCCAGCCTCAGAAAGCCTCGGCTCTAAAAGGGCCCTGCACGCTCTGCTGTGCTTCTACGTGCTCGTGTGTGAAGCTAACGCGGTGGGAAGCAGGACCGGTGTTTTTCAGAGTGTGCTCCCGAGACGGAGCGTGTGAGCGGAGCATTAAACGGGAGGTTTAGCCCCGTCGGCGGCGCTATAGATTCAAACACGTGCGTGGAAGTAGGTCAGTAGTGAAAGGGTTCTCGGCTGTCCTCGCACGGCCTCTGCTCGGCCCGTCACACCACTCGCGTCGACTCCAATTTTCTCTTCCTCGCCCCTCCTCCTCCCACTGCCCCCTTCCTCCTCCCCCTTCATCCCTTTCTCTCTGCCCCGATTAGGAGGGGAGCAGGTCCCACCCCTGGTTCAGACGGGTCTCCTGTAGGTTAACTCTTCCCGCTCCGAGTGAACTTTTATCTCTCTGCGAGGTTCCTCCTCGGCGGTCGGCTCGTGTTTTCACCGAGGCCTCTGCCAGACCACGTGCGGCGTGTAACTGGTGTTTTTGAGGGAGACCCGACGCCACAAAATGGGGCCAAGCTCGGCGCTGTGAAGGCAGGACATGAATCAGCCTTTTCTCCCCAAAGCTCGAGTTAAAAACAGAGGCCAAAAAAAATCTGGGAAATTAAGGAGAGAGGGAAACGGAGCCAGTGAACTTCCAGGAAGGCTGGATAAAACCCAGATCTGTGAACAAATGGTGTATTACCCAACCCGGCCAGCTTTACATGATTTACAGTAGAGGTTAGAGAGGGGCGGGTGGCTGAGCTCACACCGCCATCTGCTGGAAAGCAGCGGCAGCGCGAGGACAAGCCCCCCTTTAACCACACAGACGAGCCAAAATGCCCCATCACGGCTCCCAAAAATGTGGCACAAATTCACACCGAACCCGGACCGAGTGTAAGCAAAGATGTTTTCTGAAAGGCGCTGAAACGCCGAGCGATGAGGGCTAAAGCGAAGATGTAGAGGAGAATACAGTGGTTTGAATATCTGGAGGAGAACAGCGTGTTCCCAGGACTGGTTCGGCTGGTTTCTATGGTGCTGATGGTTTCTATGGTGGCGGTGTTTTTGGTGGCGGCGCTGAATACCTCGAATAATTGAGGCGGTTCAGCGAGGAGGGAAAACAGCGCCGCAAGTTAGAGAAGGAACAATCAGAGAACGCTGGACATGAATCTTTTTAGACGCAGACAGACACAGATATCGTAAAGCTCAAAGTGAACATACACGTGTGCTCGCACCGGTCACTTAACCGACTGTCAACACAGATATCTAATCAGCCAATCACATGACAGCAACTCATTTACTGGGATTAGAGTGTACAATATCCAGTAAGCGTCATATCTGTCTTATCGAGGTCAGAGGAGACAACCGAGGCCTGCACAAGAGCATCTCTCCGTGCACCACGTGTCCAATATGGAGGCGGATGAGCTACAGCAGCAGACAACCACACCGGCAACGCTCCTGTCGGCTCAGAGCAGGAAACTGAGGCTACAGCTCATACAGACTCAACAAAACTGGACACAGACCACCAGGAAACACTGCCCGGCTGCTTCCAAAAGGCCAACACACCACGTCATAAAGCTCCAGTCATCTCCAGCTGGTAACACTGGGAATCACCAAAAACCCACCGGTGGCCACCAGCACACTTCAGCCTGTGTCAGTTTGATCTGTCCGAACCTCACGAACATTAAAAAGGCCCAGTTTGGAGGAGCGTCTGTAACACTGGAGCGCACGGCATCAAGAATCAGCTTCAGACCACAGCAGCTACAAGGACCAGGAAAGCTGCTGCATCATGTGACTCCACAGTAGTTTATAACAGGTTTTTTCAGCGAATTGTCAGAAAACTAAAAAAAAAAAAAATCAGCTGACTCTGAGGAGGGGGTCAGGTGCGACTCACATCCAGGGCCGACGAGCACGTCGTCAATCTGAAACGAACGCTCATGTTGTCCTGCTGAAGTCTCTACATCAGTCACTCTGAGCCGTCACAGCAGCGCCGGTGCCAGTGCGACACCTGCTGGTGGTTTCAGGAATTTAAGAGAAATCCAGCAGCCTCACATGTTACTGCTGATTGCACATCTGCATGTGTTTCCACCAGAGTTCAGAGGATGTTTCATTAAAGGTGGTCTGATAAACCTGAGCTGCTCAGCCCGCGGTTCACGTCTGCAGGCTTCAGCTCACCGACTCCTTCCTGTTTCACAGCAGAACAAAACTAAAGAGAAAAACCTGAAATAAGATCAGAACGCCTTTCAGACGCCTCGACGTCCCTTGGGCAGGTCGATCCTGAGCCTCGGGGGCTCCACCTCCAACAGCCCCGCCTTCAGGTTTCAGCCTCCAGCTGGTGCATTACGGTGACATCAGCGAGGCCACGAAGGACCTTCAGAAAACACCAGTGCGGTTTTAAATGAGCCCTGGGAGCCGGTGTGAAAACACCCAAACCCAGAGTTTGTTTTTTAGTGGTCATGAGAGAGAAACACAACAAAGCTGTGTGTGTCTTTAAATGTTACAACAGGTCTTAGTTTTAACATCTGATAAAAACATGACGTCAAAATGTAGCGTTCGTCTTTATTTTAGGGTCTTTGTCCTCATCGGGCCGAGGAGCCAACACTGCGCCGAGACACCGAGCTGACCCGCGGGCCGGAGTAAAGATGCTGAAAGACCCGAGTGTGCCATCTATTGTAAATGATTTCTAAAAAACAAAAAACATCAAATGTTTGAAGAATTTATGGAGAAAAACTCCTTTTTTTAATTTAAAGGTAAATTACAGCAGTTACAGTTTCAGACATAATTTGAGAACAATATCTGAAAATGCAGTTAAATAAAACTACACTGAAAACTAAAAGTGCAGCAAGATGCTGTCAGTAAACATGAGCATCCAGGACCCACTCACATCTTTCTGAGATTTTCTTACATTTCCGAATGTTTTTCCTTTTTTATTCCTCGTTTCCGCTAAATGTGCCGGTTTTTTAACCTTCAGTAACACCAACACGCTGTCAGTTTTATTTACTCGAGACATTTTTTTGATCGTTTACATCTTTATAAGTTCGTTCAGAGGCACAAAGACTCGACTGTATTTGGAACATGAAGATAAAACGCATTCACACAAACATAAAACAGGAAAACAAACTCGTTTTTTCACTTTTTATTTTTTGCTTGCAGACAAAAAAAGATCCATGAAAGTCCAGATATAATAAATAAATTAACTACTAAAAACCGTCGACTATTAAAGCGATTTAAAGAAGAAGAGGACGAGTGGTTGAAAGGTTACAGAGAAGATTTTACTGCCCACCTCCACCTGCTGATTGTTCCTTGATGGTTGCATATCCTATCAGAGACCTACGAGGTTCCCTCACCACAGGAAGAGCACAGAAAAGCAAAATAAAAGCTTTTTCCCCACATATGAAAAGTTAAAAAGCTCCCGTAAGAACTGAGCCTGGTGGTTTATTGTCCCTAAAATATCGTCTTTAATTCGAGGAAACCTGAAAGATCTCGCTTAACTAGTTCACCCGTATTTGAGCTAATAAATGCAGTAATAACTATGTCTTCTTCTGCTGTTCCTCTTTGAAGCGATTCGCTGCCTGCGGTGGCGAACGCCGTCTGAAAGACATAATTATTTTCATGCATACAGTAAAGGAGAAACCTGTCGTCGAGTGTAAATGTCACAATCTTGCCGAGTTTGTAGCTTAACCGACTGAGGTAAAGTTGCCTGTTTCCTGAAGTAGAGCGCACCTGCCTGTGTGTGTTTGCTTTTTGGACGAGGAGACGAGGAGGCGGCGCTCGGGTTCAAACGTTTCTCAACTTCATCGGTTTGTAAAGTTCAGATTTTTTTTTTTTAAAAACTCAGAAAAAATCATCCGAGCAGCGAGTCTGTGTCCGCACAGCGTTAAAGGAAAAATCCACTTCCATCTGAACTTTTAGTTTTTGCTCTGTGACATGTCCGGTGATGTCCCTGTTCTGTCCGAGCGCTGAGCTGGATCACAGCTGTTTACCTGTTACCTCTCCAGTGTGTCTTGGCCACACCTCTGATAGGTGTTCGGGAGTCCGAGCCACCTCGGCTGCCTCCTTTCAGGGCGGTCAGGAGGCGACCGACCTGCGGTCACCACTCGCAGCCCGTCAGCAGGGGTCAGGGAACGCAGAGCATCTGGAAAACTGACAGACAAGCTGTCCCGTTCCTGCAGACAAACTTGGAGCGGCTTCTCACTCCCAGCCCGCTGATTCGTTGATTCGGGACCCAGCTGACCTGCGGCTGAAGACCAACCCAGTGGACCAACCCAGAGGTGGAGGCCATCGCTCAGCCCAGATCTTCCGTCCACTGAAGGGAACAAACCAAGCTCGCACTGCAGCCCTGCAGGGACCGGAGCTGCCCCGGAGGACGAGCTGGAGCAGCGCTCTGTAACCAGGATCAAACGGGATCGCTCCTCTAGCATCCTGGGATCTATGAGCGAGACCCACCTGAGGCTGAAACCCTCTGGACCAGCATCCGTCGAACACCATCCGTGGATGCTGGTGGTGTGAGCGGTGCAGTCGCGATGCAGGTAGTTTGATTAGAAGCTTCAAACCAGCGGTAAAAAGTTTCCGTCGGCACAGACGAGTAAACAACAGCGAGAATCAAAAATCTGTTTATGTCGAGGCGTGCTCGTCTGTGGTTACCCCGCAGAGGGTAAAACTGACCACGCTCTGAGTTTTAAAGTGGATTTTCCCGTTAACTGTGCGTCACGTGTTCTCTGGTTGTTTTGGTTCAAACTGAAATCATGTTGAAACTGAACCCGAACGCCTGAAAACAAAAACAGATTCAGCTTCCATTATATGTTTTATGTTGTTCAGACTTTAAGAAATCACCTGGAAAAATACAAAAGGTCTGCTGTGGGTCTCTTTCCAGCGCTGCGTTTGTCTTTATTTAAACAATCGTAGAAACAGAATGGCACTGATCGGAGCGGTTTTAAAAACCTCATCTTCAGAGGAGCCGAGTGTTTCAGGGCTGGAGGACGATCCCTACGGAAAAAACGTCCGGCGGTTCCTCCGTTATTCTGAAAAAAGTCCTTTTAATAAAGAGAAAACCATGCGAGGTCTGACCTCTGAGAAATGTCCTGGACTTCTGTCTTTATACAAACGCTGATTTCTTTTTAGTTCTGTATGAAAATCTGAGTAAAAGCCGAGTCGCTGTCAGAGTAAAAGCTTGTCGTTTGTACAGGAGCAGAGCTGAATCGCAGCGCCGTTCGGTCCCCGGCAGACTAAATCCACACGCTCCGTCCTCCGTCGCGGTGATTCTCAGCTGCACCGCGACCCAAAGCCTCCGAGGCTCCAACCCACCGCTCGACAAGCGAATGTCCATCTGACCTTACCGCAGCCATCTTTGGGTCCCGAACCACCAACCGAGAAACACCACATCCTCTGTCATCTCTGCGCGGGGGGAGCAACGATAAACCTGAGGAAGGACAGGTGGGGAGAGAAGAGAGGCAGGTAACTACGGAGAAACACGCCGGGTCATTCAGGATTCATCTTGTTATCCCAACAGTGTTACATGGAGGTGACTCAGGAAGTCAGCCCCAGGTTTGGTGAGATGGCTAACAGCACCTTCACCCGAGGCCAAGTTTGCAGCATCTGACCAATCAGAATCATGGACGTGCCTACGGTGCACTGACTACAGGGACCCACAGGAGGGCCGGCGCTGTACACACTGACTGTGCACTGACTACAGGGACCCACAGGAGGGCCGGCGCTGTACACACTGACTGTGCACTGACTACAGGGACCCACAGGAGGGCTGGCGCTGTACACACTGACTGTGCACTGACTACAGGGACCCACAGGAGGGTCGGCGCTGTACACACTGATTGTGCACTGACTACAGGGACCCACAGGAGGGTCGGCGCTGTACACACTGACTGTGCACTGACTGCACTGGATTCAGTTCAAAGCTCAGAAATCAAACAGAAACATGGAAATCTCCTGAACAACCACTGCAAAGTGGAGCAAACATCTGTGGCATAGCTGCAGTGTTAAAGACCGGGCCATGTAGTCTGTCTCCTGTTAACGACTATTATATGAATAAAGTTCAGTCTATTTGAAGTCAGGAGGCAAAGCTAGTAGAAGCAGAACTGCAGCACATGTCCCTGCAGAGAGCAGATTCAACCAATCAGGAGCTGTAATATCAGGCAGCTCCTCCTGTGCTGACAGGCTGTGGTTCTTATCTGTTTCTTATCTGTAGTTGGGTCGACTGAGGACAAAAGGTTACATGAAACAGAAACTGCTTCTACCTGCTCGTCGACTCACGCGTCTGCAAACTGTGCGGTAATTTTCCTGGTTTTAGTTTCTGCTGAATCTCTGGAAATAAAAAAGGAATAAAACTGAAAACCTTGCTCACCTGTCTGCTCACGTCTGCTCTTCTGCCTGAGGCTGTGATTGGCTGAAACCTTCAGATCCCTCCTGGATCTCTTCATCCTCCTCCTCCTCTTCTGCGTCCTTCTCGTCTTCCTCCACGCAGTCGTCGTCCGATGCCTCCTCTCCTTGTTCTTTCACCTCCATCTCTCCCTCGCTGTCTGCGTGCTCTGCCGTTGCCTCCTCCTCCTCTTCCTCATCCTCTTCCTCCGCCTCCTCATCACTGAAGAGCTCCGTGCCCTCCTCCGCCCTCCTGGCGGTCTCGGAGAACCAGTCTCTGACCTGCTCGTAGCTCATGCTGGACTTTGCCACCAGCTCGTCCAGGTCCTTCTCGCTCAGGGCTCGGTGCTTGAGGTAGTACTCCTTCAGAAAAGCCTTACCGGACTTCACCTGCAGGAAGAACAAGGATCACCTTCAGTCACTTATAATCCTCACATTTGCTACACAATGAGTCCAGGAGAGGCTGGACTGTGAAATGTGGACGATCCGGGGGTCGAACCAGCGCCCTGGTTGGCAGACGACCTGCTAAAATCCAGCTGAATACTCGAGTTCTCCAGCTGCTCTCCAGCAGTTCAGAGACAGGCTGTTGTACCGCCTCTCGCCCAACGATGGCTAGCCAAGTAGGAATTTTTCTTTTTTTTCTAAAAACGCACCTTGATGGCACCGTCGCCGCCCTGTGGAGAGCGCTTGCAGGGATACGGCCGGCGCGTCCTCCTGGACCAACCACGGAAACGCTTCCTTGACTTCTTCTGGCTCTTTGCGCCGCCGTTCAACGCCTCATCCACCTGGAACAAGAAAAAAAAAAACGTCAGATGTTACCAGGAGATGAAGCGTGGCGTTTGTGTTACATCACAAAAAAGGTTTCCTGCGCGCGCACCTTGCCGCTCTGGTAGAGGTAGTACCACTTCAGGTTGCTGTTCTTGCAGGCGTAGCGCGTGTCTCCGAACCAGTTTACGATGTACGTCCTCGGCAGCCCGCTCTCCTTCGCCATCTGGTCGTACTCCTCGGGCGTCGGCCACTGCGAGTGGACGAAGGCCTTCTTCAGGATGTGCAGCTGCTCCGGCGTCTTCTTCACCAACTTCCTGCTGATGGGAGGCGTGCCCTGTCGTTCCTGAGCAGAGGGCGAAGGCGCGGCGGCCGGTTTCGCCTTCTCATCGTCTCCCTCTGCGTCGCTGTCCTTCGACTGACCCACCGACGGTATTTTCCTCCTCTCTGTGAACCAGGCGTCTACTTCGCGCCTCGTCAGCTTCGTCTCCGCCCGCAGCCGGCTCAGCTCCTCGTCTGAGGGCGTGTCCGACTTCTGGAAGCTGGCCTCCAGCACGAGCAGCTGCTCCGGAGTCTTTTCCTTGAACTTCTGCGGCGTGAAGTCGGGGAAGGCGTGGCGGAATTTAATGCGGAGGTCGCTGGAGGACCCGGCTGAGCCCGGAGCGCCGGCAGAGGTTGGCGAGGAGTCGCTGGCGTCGTCGCTGGAGTCGATGACGATGGTGGAGGTGTTGTCGCTGTTGTTGCTATCGTTGATGCTGATGCCACCGCCGCTGCTCCTTCCTCCTCGGCCACCGCCGGCCGCGGCTCTGCCAGGCGTGGCCTGCGTCAGCAGCAGGCTGTGGTGGTCCTTGGAGTTCCTCTGGTTGTAGCGCGTGTCGCTGAACCACTTCTTTATCGCTCGCTTGGAGAGTTTGGTGACCTGCATGAGGCGTGAGATCTCCGCCTCGGTGGCGAACTGCCGCCGGCTGTAGCTCGCCTTCAGCTCTGCCAGCTGCTCTTTGGACTTCTTCGGCTTGCTTGTGGTCGAGTCCAGACCGAGCGACACGCCGGCCGACGAAGACGACATCTCGGCGTTCGATTCGGACGTAGAAGGCTCGGCGGCTTTGGGCTGGCTGCCGGGGACACCCGCGACCGTCAGTGTGATGGGAGAGGCGACGGGGACCGCGCCGCTGTTCCCGGCCACCTGAGTGAGGACGAGGCCCGGCTGACCGACGATCTGACACGTCTGGAAGATGTTCTGCAGGCCGTTCGTGGTGGCGGCGATGTTAGCGGGGATGACGGTGATGGTCTGAGGGATGGTCTGCACTGTGCCGTTAAACTTCTTCCTCCGCGCCTCCTCCACCTGCAGAGAGGAGCAGTAGAAGGTCAAAGGTAAGGTGTGACATCACCGACTTTCTAAAGTTATTAAAGTTGTGGGAGTTATTGTTTAGATGCTGCAGTGAAGATGTTTCTCAGAACTGCTCAAGTGCCTGCCTCAGGCTTCCTCAGAGCCACAGACTTATTCTACATCTACGAAACAACCAGAACGACTTCCTGTCAGGAAACTGAACCACAATCATCATCATCAGCCACAACACAATCTGACCGGGAGTCACGTGATCAGTGAGGCGGTGACGGCCTGTAAAAACCTGTTTTATAAAGCGACCCGACGAGTCTGGCAGCAGTTAATAAACACTCATTAACTGCAGTTCTTAAAAACTGGACCATGTTTGTGCTCAAGCACTTTTTTTAATGACCCAGGAAGAAGTTAATGATGTAGTTTCTACTCACACAGTGTGACACTCAACAGCACAATAATGTTTCCTGATGCTTTTCTCTGAGAGTATTTACTCATATTCTATCGCGATATTTCATTTTCCTATCGTTGCCTAACATTATACCGGTATTACCGTGAACGGTATAATATGGCCCAGCCCTAGCACCAACCTCCTCCGGCGTCCAGCTGACTCCGTGTTTGAGCCTCTGAGCAGAAAACCAGACTTTGATCTGCTCCTCGCTGAACTTGGTCTGAGACGAAAGGCCCACAATCTCCGACACCGAGGGATACGGAAACCTGCGACACAAAAAGCACACACACTGAAACGGCAGCGGGATTACACACCGAGAAACACGTCTGTGTGCTCGTGGAGCAAAGCAGTAACCTCCACCCGTCTGTGCTACCACCCAGCCTCCATCCAGCTGTGACTGATGCAGTAAATGCGGGTGTAGTAACCGGGCGGGTCGGTTTTCATATCATCAGGTGCACAGAGAAGTGCAGTAAAATAAGATAAAGCATGAGCGACAGCTGGCCTTTCAAAATAAGAGCGAGCCAACTGTCTGACAGTGATTAAATATACAAAAAGCTAAAATCAGTGGGCGGTTCCATGTGTGCGGCGCCCCTCAGGTGTACCTCGGGTGTGCTTACCTGTTGTAGGCGCTGACCAGCAGGACGTTGTTGTCCATGGCTGCGTTGTAGGTGGGGATGCTGCTGATGGGGATGAGGAGCTGCGTCTGCGTGCTGTTCTGCTGGCTCTGCAGGGCTGACAGAACCTGCGCCAGCGTCCCCGGAGGTAGCACGCCGCCACCAGCGGGGGAGGCCCCGCCTTTGATCTGCAGCACGTTGGGGCTGTTCACCACGATGCTCTGCGGCACGGCCTGGACCTGCAGCGGCGCGGTGACGGGGATGAGGCGAGGGGCGACAGCAGCGGGGGCCGTCGGCGCGGGCGACAGCGCAGGCGGCTCCTTGTCGTCATCCTCGTCGTCGCTTTCCACTTTGATGACATCGTCGACGGCCATCTTGTGCGCGGCGGTGAACTTCTTGGGCTCAGCTCGGCTCTTGTTCCTCATGATGGGCGTCTTGCTGAAGGCGATGCCTCTGCGCGCCGTGTCCTCCGCCTCGTCCTCCTCCACTTTGACGAAGCTGCCGTCGAAGGTCAGGTCGTTCACCGTCTGCTGGAAGATGGTCTCGTTGTTGCGCTTCACCATCGTCCGCGTGAAGTTGTCCTCGCCCGGGTGCAGCCGAGCGTTGTGGGCCAGCAGCGTGTCGTAGCTGGAAGCAGAGGATCATGGGTAAATAACACAAAAAAAGGAGATTCAGAACTCAAACTATGGTAAAGTCCACAGTGCTGATGCTCAGTTACAGATCATTTTTACATCTTGGCGTAAACGTCACTGAGTAGCAGCTTTCAGCCTGAAATTAGGGATTAAAACTGATTTTTTTAATCGTCTCTTTGTTGAGATTAAAAATCGCTCTTTCTGCTGTGTTTGTGTGTTTTTTTAAGGAAGTGAATGAAAGTTTTGTTTCCTTCTGCTTGCTGGGACAAGGACTGCTGCTGTGCATTTACAGGAGGTTTAAAAATGAAACATTAAAAATGGACGAGTGGAGCCATAATCGCTCTGTTGGCGTTTTTCTGTCTGAAGATGATGAACTTTGACACGTGTTGGTGTGTTGGGTGTTAGCAGTTACTCTAACCTGCCTTCAGGGCCTGGATCTGGACTGTTTTGGCTCTTAATCTTTCACATTTCTTTTTAAATAAACGCACTTCCTGTCAGGTGGTGTGAGCGTGGTACCTCTTGGTGTGGTAGTCACACTCCATGCAGACATAGGAGGTGTTGAGGACGACGTCGGGATGCTCCGTGTCCACGTGCATGGTGAACAGGTTGAGCTCCGACGTCTGGAAGCTGCAGTATTTGCACTCGTAGCCTCCCTCCGCTGCATTCAAGTCCAGGTAGGGGTCCGACGCCGCGACGTCACGCCTGCCGTCGGCCTCCTCTCCTCGCTCCTCCAGCAGGCCGGAAGCCTCTGAGGAGACGGTTGCCGCGCCGTTGCTGTCCTCTGGATCCGCCGCGCCTGTTACATCCTCCATCTCCTGGTCCGAGTCCACAGTTTCTCGGGGAGGAACCATGCAGGGGATGGTGGACTTCCTCCTGCTCGCCATCCTGAGTTTGGGTGAGCGCCGCGTTCAGCCGAGTGTTGGAGCCGACTCAGTTCAAGCCGTCCTGTCGTGGCTCCATAAAGGAGGAGGTCACCAGTCGAAAAGTTCCCTTCGCTGTCTTTAAACCCTGTGGCACAGAAATGCATCATTACTCAGAGCACATCCCCACGATCACGCCACCTGTTCTTTAAGATCACACATCAGCAGTTAACCCTTTAAAGCCGGTCGGAGCGGGCACGCTCCGTTTTGCGTAACTGTTTTTAAATCCCTGTAGAACCGGAACCATGTAAGCTAGCGCAGTCATTTTTTTGCATATGAAACCAGTGGAGTTGTACTTACATCTTATGCCATCAGCTTGTCCTAAGTCACAGTTTCCTTCCACATAAAGTTTTGCAAAAATTGCATAAAAAGCACTTGCAGGAACAAAAACGTAATATTCCAGAAACACGCTTTGCTGATCCGATCAGCTGTTCATAACACTTCCTACATTGAAAAAGACGTCAGTGCGAATTATCGCATGTCGGCCATGACCTGCCCGAAACCGGAAGTGACGTCATTTTCGCGGAAAATGTAGTTTTTTACTTGTAGGCCTTAAAAGCCTATACTGGTGTTTTTAAAAGTCATGTTTGACTTTATGCTTTTCTGAATAGTTGCTGGGATGCTTAGAACTCGAATTGCACAGCTGGAAATAGTTTATTTTATTTTGATGCTGTTTTCTCTGCAAATTTGCATCATAGGATTGTTTTTCGTTTTTTCTGCAGTGTATAAAAATTGGTGTATCACAAAAATAAAACTATGAAGACACTCAAAATAAATTTCCTGTTGTTGTAAACTATTGTTTGCAACTTCTTGTATTTAAAATTTCTCCAAGTAGAAATATATGTTAAAAAAAAAAAAAGATTTCCAATTTTTTGTAGTTTATTGCACTTTTTTGCATTTTATGTAGTTACTATGGACTTAATGCATAAATATTATTAGAATTTGGGCTATAACAGTTGTATTGATGTATAGCAACTTGAAATGCTCCCGAAAATGGCTCCACAGCATGTAAAAAAAATAATATAAGCTCTGGCGGACTTGGTTGTATAGTAGGTCTTAAAGGGTTAAATTATCACGTACGGGTCGCTCCACCTTCATCCTCCTTCATCGCTCTTGTCTGTCAGAGGCTTTGTATACAGTGAAGTCACATGTTTTTAAATGAACTGTGCAATTATTATGCTGTAAATGCTGAAACACGTTCATGCTGATGAAATCAGTTATTAACCTGTTCCAGCACCATCAGTGAATCCTTCCTATGATTGCTTGATCACGACCACGCTCAGTATCGTAAACTCAACGATCCATTTGTTAACACATCACACAAAAAAATGTCCGTTTACAGCAAAGATGGAGGGCGACAGCTTGTTATTCCGCAGCTCTGACTAGTTAACTAGCCTGTCTCAGAAGAGCAACTGCTCATGGTAGCCACAGGGCAACGAGGGCAACACAAACAGTGTCACGCCGCAGAAATCAGTCTGATTCTCAGAGGATACAAAAAAAAAAAAACCAGACACACAAAAAACAACAACAAATAATCTTTCTGTTGCTCCGAGTTGCAGGTCAGGAAGACGCCACCAGGGGGCAGCACATTGTCCTGTAAGCTATGGTGAAAAGTACGGCCAGCCTACGCTGACATGGTCTGTCCAACTTTGCAAACTGCTGGATTATATAATTTAACGAGGCTTTAGCTTACACTGACGACAGCAATAATTACTTAAACAAATATTTTGGGCATAAACAGCAAATGTATGAGCGTTAAATAGTTTAGTCACATGAACCTTCATAACTACAGCTACAGACAGCTTTGGTGTATGACAGCAGGATCCTTTAGATGATAAATTTAACTCCTAAAGTCTTCATCATTATTCTGTCATATTACATATCAGGTGTTACTGACCACGTGACAGTGTTTCTATTACCACTTAATTAACCCGCCGTCCCCGTACACAAACAAACTCAGAGGTGTTGAAGCCGTCTTGGTTGGGTCTGTCTCCTCAGCTGCTTTCTACAGTTTTGTTTATTAACTTAATAAAATCAGAAGTTGCCAATAGTCCCAGTTTTGGTTTAATTCGTTTTTTTACTAACATCGGTGAAAGGGGAGGAGCCTGAGTCAGTGTCAGCTGATGGCTTCTTCTTCTGTTTGTTTATGTCAGGCTCCTAGCTGCCTGACTTTGTTTGGGCAGAAACATGGTGACCCTAAAGATTTCATTTTCCTTTGAGCCGTGGATTTAGGGGCAATAACGCAGAGTATGCAGAAAGACACACGTGATTTTAAATACTGTAAACAAAACAACATAATTAAAATAGTGCCAGTGTGGGGGATGATCACAGGATCCTTTCCATGAGTAACAACTCTGACCACTAACCCTACAGCTCACTGTGGGACATCAGGGAGATATAAAAGAATAAAAGGAGTTTTCCACCAAAGCCAGTGTAACTTTGCTACTGTGCACCCTGGAGATGCGTCTGGTACAGTGGCAGACCTAAATAAACTTTTACTGCAGTATATCCTAATCTTATACTGCTGCTGTACTGCATTTCTGAGATAAATATTTGCACTTGTTGCTGCCCTACTTTGACTGTAGCCTCTACTTAATTAAGTCTGTGCTTTATTCCTTTGAAACAGCTGTAAACAGCTGATAGCTTCAGATCGGGATCATCGATTAGTCCAAAGTCCTCCTTTGTTTTCTTATTAATCATCGTATGATCCCTGGTGACCCTTCAGATGGGCCCAGGCCTTAGTTTGGGGACCGGTTTACAAACCGTTACCAGTACTACTTCAGTCAGAGATACATTTCCTGCAGGGAAGGTACTTCTGCTCAGCACTGATTGCAGTACTCAGTACCTTGCCTCGGCGGTGTGGGGGCTCGGTTCGTACTCGGTGTACTTCCTGCCCAGCACACACGTAAACATGTTAGAGCTCCACGAATATCTCCCCTGTCCTCACTGAACATCCTCCCGCTAACGTTAGCTAGCCCCGCCGCTCCGCGCTGTGCTAGCCGACGCTCCGCTGCTTGCAGCGGGCTCCAGCTGACGCAGCTAGCAGACTGCTGAGAGCCCGGGCGTGTTTACCTGCACTGTCGGTTTCCGTTTTCCTGCATGTCGGAGCGAACAGTTAGCTGTAGCCGTGTCTGTTGATACGCAGTCTTCCGCCTTTTGCTTGATTTCACCGCGGCTCCCATCTGCTTCAGCCGGACACAGAGCCGCTCCAGCGGCCGGGGAACATGCTAACTACCGCCGGCTAGCTCCGGTTTGGGCCGGTCGCCGCTCCGACTCGCATTGCTCGCTGTCGCGCTTTGTTAATGAGACGGACCGTTTAAGTGAAAAGGGTCCGATAGTTCACCGAATCTGACGATGGCCATTTTTCATACCGCCACTACAAGCGAGCAACGGCCGAGAAATGTATCCGGTTTGAGCTTTTCGCAATAAGAGCATCAACGCAAACACGAGAAACGCCAGTGACATGAACTGTGTGGGTAACTGTGTAATTGACACACTCACAGCTGTAGTTGAAGTCAACAACCACAGCGACGAAACAAATTAAATTACACTAATTACATCTCACAAAACCTACAACCTGCGGTGCTGCTCTTACATATCACTAATAGTATTAGAAATATTTCATTTAAAAATGATCCTTTGTAATTTTTTATTTTAAATTTCAGTTAGTGTAATAATGTTTAGGATGTGGGTTTGAATCCTCTGAGCTTTTCTGTGTGGAAGTTATCTCCAGGTACTCCGGCTTCCTCTCACAGTCCAAAGCGTTTAGGATACCTGGTGATTCTACGTGGACTGAGTGAGTGAACGGTCGTCTGTCTGTGTTAGCCCCCTGACAGCCTGGTTACCCGTCCAGGTGCACCCCGCTTCTCGCCCTGCGGTAGCCGGCACAGGCTCCAGCCCTGGGTGGTGTTTTCTTCCAAGTAAAAACAATAAGTTTGTTTTACAGCGTTTCATATTCTGGGATGTGTTCAGTCAAAATAAAAGTACACGCAAGCGCAATGTAGATGAAAGGAAACTAAGAAAATATATTTAAATGAAAGCTAATGACGATCACTTATCAGCACTCAGCTCACCGTGGCATCGACAAACCACTAACAATGTATAAAAAGACTTTATTTTGAAGAAAGCGGAAGCGTCTGTCAGCGTGCTGAGGTCAGTGTGTGACATACATTAATTATTTTTTATTTTTTAAATATACACACACACACATATATGAGCATGGAGGGCACGAGCAGAGCCTTTGTGGTTACGTCACATGGCTGCGCTCCGACTTTCAGAGTAAAAGTACCATCACACACACACAGGAGAGAAAATCCACCATCACACACTGAACTCTAGCCTTACTTACAAATCACTAATATCATTTATTTTATTTAATACTAACGGATTCATGTGAGAAACTGAAAGAAGCTCTTTGAGTCTGAAGCCCTTGAAACTGTTTCCAGCTCTCTGCAAACACTCAGATACTAACGTTTCCCAGCATCTGCATTTCTGTCAACTCTTCTGCGGCCTGTGACCCCAGCTGCATGTTTTCATGGTTTTATTCTGTGGTTTCGTGCTGGAGTCGCATGTGCAGGCTTTCAGCGGTCAGCTGAACAGGAAACAGACGGCGACTTCATTCACGCTCACAGAGACTTTATTAAAGCGACATCAGACAAACAGCACGGAGATAAACATGGTATTACTGTTTGAAAAGCACTGCGATAAAGCACACCTGAGAGGAGAAACTGAACGACGCGTTTGTTTGAACACTGAGGTTTATTGAAGTCGAGCTGCTGGAGGTCAGGAGAATCGATCGATTTCTGTCTTCATTTCCTGGAAAGCAAAAGTGAGAAAACTGAAAATGTGCTGATGGTGTCTGTGCGCTGCAGGCTGGTACCTGATAAAGTAGCTACTGTAATCAGTTATTTATACTGAGGTCACATGAGCGCCCTCTGGGTCTCTGTGGGCGTCGTACCTGCAGCAGCTCTGCCTTGTTGCAGTTGTCTCTGTGTCGGTAGATGCACTGAGCGAGCCGGGCGTAAAGCTTCTCCAGTGGCTCCACCTCTGCGCCATCCGTCTTCGCCACGACTCTCCTCAGGAGCTCCTGGAAAACAGAAACCGGTTTGAGGTGGTGCCTGCAGAGGCCCGTGGGGCCCACGGCCCCTGCTTTATTCATTACTGGCTGCTGGGGTGGGGGAGGGGATGCTGTGCGACTTCCTGTTTGTTTCCGGTCTGAAAGCAGCTCTTCAACCGTTGGTGCTGCAGACTGAAGATGTGAGCAGACGGCTTCCTCCAGTCAGACGTGAGCAGATTCCTTGATGTTCAGCTTCCTGACGACTCGCTGAGAGCAGACGGAGACGATGAAGAGCTTCCTCCTCATCGTAAAAGGACAAACTCAAGGCGTCTGACCGGTAAAGCAGGACAGCCGCAGCTTCTTGTTCCTCATGTTTGTCAAGTACACTTCACTCTGTATGTAAACTCAGACGGACCATCCAGGTATGAAGAGTGAAACGAAGCTGGACATGTAAATCTGCAGTTATGTTAACAGCCAGCAGGGGGCTCCAGCTGTGTCTGTGACCTTGTTAACTCTGCGTTGATGGGTTTACGGTCACACTGAGTACAGTGTGAAGGTTATTCTCTTCACGCTGATCCAGGATCTGCTCACTGATGAACGCTGGCTCTAATGAACACAGCGTCACGTTGTATTCAGTCTGAGCCCCTTAAAGAGGCGAGCTGGGACTCACCTTCAGTTTGCTGCGATCGACGATCAGCGGTGGAGTTTCTTCCTGCTGCTCCAGCCTGTCCCGACTCAACACCTGCTCCAAAGCCGCCTTGTTGGCCCTCGACTCAGACTGTTTGCTCTTCTCTGAGGAGGAAGACAAGCAGAGGAAGAGGGCATTACCCTGCAGTGCCTCCCACAAACAGCCAACTCTACGCCTTCACAGCTGGAATCAACCAGGTTATGGCAAAAAGAAATGACTGTGGAGTTTTCAGCTAACGGTAGACATCACTTCCTTTGGGATTAATATTCTGATTTGTTAGAAAGCTGCAACACACACACACACAGCAGCCGTGTTATTGGTCAGATAATTTTAAAAACACCCCTCAGAGCAGCGAGCAGCTCCTGAAACTCTGCACCATCGATCAACGTCAGAGGAACTGCAGCGTTCTCACACCTGGAGGCGGAAGCTAACAGGTCAGGTCTGATTGGCGTGATGCAGCCATCAGATTTACAGATGCAAAGCTCCGCTGTGTGTGTGTGTGTGTGTGTGTGTGTGTGTGTGTGTGTGTGCTGAACCACAGAGCTGCGTTAGCGTTAGCGCTCCTGCAGCGCGTTTCATTCAGACTAAAGCAGCCGGCTCTGACACCTCACACGCTCCTCCTGCTCGATGCCCGGAGCGCTGCGGAGCGTCGTAGCGTGAAGTGGCGGCCTGTAGAAGCTCGATCGGCAGCGGCTGCGCTCTGAAGCGGTCCAGTGAGTCTGTTAGTACAGCGAGGCGCTCGCACTGCTCGTGCTCACGCGCACAGACCTAAGCTGTCCGCAGTCTGGCCGTTCAGCACGGTCTCCGGGCCTGGGAGGGTCTTTGATGAGCGGGTTCGACGCACGCCTACAGGTACGCCATCAGCCAGCTGGCGATGAACCGGCTCGGTGTGGCGGTGATACCCGTTCGTGAGGACTCCGTTGTGGGCTCTTGTGATGCGGTTTGGGGTGCGATGGAACCCACTCAGGCCGCCGTCACTGCTCTCTGATGGGCTGGACGAGCCAGCACCAGCAGACCCGTTCACCGCTCGCCGTCCAGCAGCTCTGACCTCCTCCGCACTCGACTCAGAGCTGAACTTACTGGACATGGAGGAGAGGGAGGTGAAGGAGGAAGAGGAGGAGGATGGGACTGGTGGCTCCTCCTCCTTCTTCTTCTTAGGTTTCTTAATGACGCCGGTGCTCCACTTGGACTTTCGGGGCCGTCTGTAACGTTTCTTCTTACGAGCTGGAAAACAGAAGTGGGGGTGGGGGTGGAGCGGGGAGGAGGAAGAGTAAAGGTCATTAGAGAGAAAGGTCACTTCTCGTCCTCTCTGCCTCTTCCTGTCCTCGCCTGCCCTGCGGCTCTCACGTTTGAGCAAACACTGTGGCTTCCTGCTCTCGCTGCTTTCGCTTTCACTGAGACGTTTTTAAAAGCAGCTTTTTGCTGCAGCAGCCGAAAGAAGCACCAAGCTCTCTGTTCATCAGACGTTTCACAGCGTGAGACGAACCCGGAGCCTCAGTCCTGCTGCGAGTCTGTGAATCCATCGTTAACATGACGACTTCTCTTTTACTCTCATTTGATCTAAAAGCTGCTCTGAGGAGGCGATCCCAAAGAAAAAACACATTTCTGTAGATCCACAGACGAGGAGAATCAGCAGCACGCAGTGTTTATAGAGACCATCCCTGCTTTCTACATGACCAGTTGAACATATAAATCACGTACACGTATAAATCATACCTGCGATACTGCAACGCAGTGTTTGCTGCGGCACCTTTACTGCACTTTAACACAGAATCTAACCGCGGATCACAGGAATCAAAACTGATTCATTACTTGAGGTTTTTATAAAGTTTGATGGTTACAATCTTATAAAATCGACTGTTTTTGTGATTTAAATGTCATCTTTTTGGCATTTTGTGAAAGCAGCTGAGTTTTGAGAACTTCTGAAGAATATTTTTGGAGCAGCCTGATGTCCTAATGTTTGGTACGCGAGTCCAGACTCTGAAACAGGAAGTGAAACTGGTGCACTCATCAACTGTCACTTCTCTCTAACGGACCAATTAAAAGTAGGGGCGGAGCTTATCAGCACTGCTAACAGTGGCTGAGGAGAACCTGACGGGTGGTTGACGGCTCACTGGTGCACACGCTGACCCTGATCAGACCTGATGTGATGTCTGCTGGTTTGCTCTCACGTCACTCATATTTCTAACAGTTTTGTAAAGCAGCTGCTGACGTCTGTGGCTAACAGTGCGCAGAGACTCTGAGCCGCCCCGTGCTGTTTCAGTTCAGGGGTGAACTTACGTTGGAGAGTGTTTCTGGAGAACGCCGAGCTGCAGACGCCATCGGCCTCCTGCGGGTTGGCCACCATCAGAGCTGTCACCAAAATAAAAGTCTTAATATAAAGTTTGACAGTACACTGTTAGCAGCAGCTGGATGAGGCGTGAACATCTGGCTGAGTTTCACCTCTGTGGATGCGCGACTCTCTGATCTCCTCGCAGACTCTCTCGAAGTCTTCGTCCAGCTCGTCTCTGATGATGGCGCGGACCGTGTCCTTCAGGGCGCACGCTCGGTGACGGATGTTGCGATCTGGCACACGCACGCACGCACACGCACACGCACACACACACACACACACACACACACGCACACACAGTAAAACAAACAGGTTTTGTATCACCTCTCCACAGGTGAGTCCAGCTGAGAAATCTGCTTCTGTTTAGTTCGTCTCTCCTCAAACAGACGCAGACAAACAGAAAAGGATTTTTTTCCCCCACCCAACAGCTGAACTTATAGCCCCGCCCATTGTGGAAATGTTTCCACCTGGAGACGCCTGCTCCGTCTGTCTCATACAGACAGCAGAAGAAACTTAAGAAAAGAAAGGAGACTGTGGGGCAGAGGAAAAACTAAGAGAACGGTCACGGGTGACGTCGTCTCACCCATGGGGTCGCTGTCCGGGTTGTACTCCAGAGCGTTCTTCCAGATGAAGTCAGCGTCCGCCATGAACTCGCCGACGGTGACGTACTTGTGCTGGTCGATGTTGGTGAGCAGGGTGGAGAGGTCCATGGGCTTCTTAATCACCATCAGATAGTCGGGGACCTGGAGGAGAGGAAGGAGGAGGGTTTCTGCTGATGGTGTTTGGTTTGGCCACTCGGGGGCAGCAGAGACAAATACTCTGGGCTGATTCACAGATCGAACAGGCGAGAGCGGCAGCGTTGTTTCCGTTTTATAAACCCCTGGTTGGCCTTCCCCTGACACCAATGAGCCAATCAACAGTCAGAACAGGAAACAGGCCAATCATGATGTCATGCACGGTGTCGGCGTGTGGCTGCGGTCTGACGTGATTGTAGTCAACATTTCTGACGTTTGCTCCGCGTGCTGATGGGAAACTAAAATCTGATTCAGTGGATGCTGAATGTGTGGATTTGTTCCAACATTCTATTCACTTTTATCTATATATCACTAAATCACAGTTGCCTCAAGGTGCTTTATCTAGTAAGATACAAACCCTGTAATAATATAAAGAAAACAGAACAGCCCACAGTCAGACGACCTCATGAACAAGCACTGTGGCGACAGCGGGAAGGAAAAACTCCCTTTTAACAGGAAGAAACCTCCGACAGAACCGGGCTCAGCTAAGACGACTGCTGACCCGTGAGTCTGGTCTTGCCATCTGACCTCATCAACCTGCACTGAATGTGCTGCACGCTTTTTTAATAACATGTACGGCGTGGAGCTGGGAGGAAGGCGTGAACTGATCCGATTCCGTTTGTTTAATTATTCACGACCTTAAAACTGAGCGGCAGATGTCGGCGTGTCTTTCTCTCAAACTCTCACCTCCTCGATGTCGACCGGTTTGGTGAAGGCTTTGAAGCGGCGGTCCAGAGACAGGCGCTCGGTGATGTTTCGCAGGAAGAGACGGAGCTCTCGCAGCACGTCCTCCTCCTGCTCCTCCAGGCGGAGGTGCTCTTGCGCTGACATTTTGCGAGGAGGCGGCGGTGGAGCTAGGGGGAGGACCTCCATTGCCTGAGATACTGAGAGAGGAGGAGGAGGAAAGAGTGAGCGATCTATCACACTCTGGGCTTAACAACCGCAGCATGAAGGCGGAGTCACACACATGTTTTTCTCTTAGAGGGAGGGGCCTCGGCCGCCTGGTTCAGAATGAGATCCTGGAAGAAGCTGGTCCTCTCCTGCTGGGTGGGAACTCTGAGGACGTAGACCTCCCCGTAGTCCTCCCGAAACAGGCTCTGAATCTGGGAGCGGCACAGCATCGAAGATAAAAACCTGTAAAACCTCCACGCACAGGGACACAGCTGAGGGACAAAGGAAAGATAAAGCTTCAGTCCTCACCTCTGGGTCCAGCTGCTGGAAGGACACGCTGCAGGTGGCGAGGAGGAGGATGGGGGAGAAGGACGGGATGCTGCCCAGCAGGCTGAGGAAGGATGCCCTCAGTGCCAGCCCCGCAGTGTCCCACCACTGCTGGATGTGCGGTATGTAGAGGATGCTGGGAGACGTCCGCTTGGCCTCACAGAACACCTGATCAGGGGAAAGGTCAAAGTTCACATCCTGAGACTGTCCGGCACAGACAGGCTGCTTTAAATAATTAAAAACATTACAGAGTCAGAAAGAACCACAGAGCCGCCTGTTAACACTTCTAAAATGATTAAATGAAGTTTTTATGAAGTGTGTTTATGTTTGTGTGCACATGCGTGTCGACCTGTAGATGCACATGTCTGGAGGAGTCACCTGTGCACAGGCTTCCTCTGGCGAGGTGCTGCTGACACCAAACAGCACCGCTGAGTCCAGGCTGTGGACGGTGAAACGCTCCAAAGCGTGCAGGATGGCGGGGGCCAGGTGGGAGGTTTGACCAGCGCCAGGACGACCTGCCAGCAAGATCCTGGGACGGTGAGACGTCGGCTGTTTGACGGCACTCCTACAGGTCGGGGGAGAGGATGAGAGAATGCAGCGTGGGGGAGATAATCGATGAGAGCACGCAGTGTTTATAGAGACATCCCTGCTTTCTACATGACCAGTTGAACATATAAATCACGTACACGTATAAATCATACCTGCGATACTGCAACGCAGTGTTTGCTGCGGCACCTTTACTGCACTTTAACACAGAATCTAACCTCGGATCACAGGAATCAGTGAAGATGTGGCGCTTTGACCCAGCTTTAGACTCGGCTTCTGTTACCATGGTGATTCACTTCATAGTCACGCCCCTCAGGTGTGGATAAAGGCTCACCTGAAGAAGTGCAGGAAGGTTTTGTTCTTGGAGGGTTTGGAGATGCTGGGGCCCTCGTCTTCGTCAAACATCAGCGTGTCATCGATGATACCCGAGGTCAGGTCTGACACAGGAAACAGGAAGTTTGTAAACAGGAAGTGATGTGTAAACACAGCAGAACTTTGGCCTCTGGCTCACCTGGCTCCCTCTTCCTCTTCATGCCCTCCTCAGCGTGTGGAAACATCCTCTGCAGGGCATTGAGGATTTCTTGCAGGGCGCCGCCTAGAAGCAGGTGGACCACAGGGGACAGCGGTTTGGCCGGGGAGGCGGCAGAGCGGTGCGAGGTGGGCGACATCCTCTTCAGGGCTGCTGCAAAGTCGCAGCTGCTGACGGCGATGGAGGAGACGTCCAGCAGGAGCTTCTGGGACGTGCCGTAGATCTGCGGGTAGCGTCGGCGCAGAGCGCACAATGCCGCCTCGGTGCACACCGCCCTGATATCAGCGCCGCAGTAACCTGAGAGCGACGGAGGCTCAGGAAGTCAGGTTACCAATGAAAAAATAACTTCATTTTCCTGAGACAAAAAAAGCTGCTGCCATTTTTCTCACCGACACATTTTTCTGACAGTTCATCGAGAAAGTCTTCAGACGGAGGAGGTTTCCACTGCCGAGTGTGGATCTTCAGAATGTCTTTACGAGCCTGAAACACACACACACACACACACACACACACACACACACACACACACACACACACACACACACACACACCTAAATTAAGGTCCCTGCTGCAGTTCCTCTGATGTCCAGCAGAGGCGGCCTCAGACTCCCACGGTAAAACTTTACAGCAGAAACAAACACGTTTACATCCTGATCCTGAAACAATCACTTCCCTTCATCACAACCGTGCTGGTAGATTTTTTAACACCAGCCCACACTGACGCTGCACAGATGACGGATGCAGCTGAAAATATATAAAATCTAATAAAGTAAAGAGTCACCTCTCTGTCGGGAAGGCCGAACAGGAACTCGCGGTCAAAGCGCCCGGGCCGCCGCAGCGCAGGGTCGATGGAGTCGAGCCGGTTTGTGGCTCCGATCACGACGACCTCCCCTCGACTGTCGAGCCCGTCCATCAGAGCGAGGAGTGTCGACACGATGGAGCTGCGAGGATTTCCATTTATTTAGTCTGGCACACGTTTCCTTTGTGTCAGGAATAATTTTACAAACAGATTATTACTAATCTACAGCGGCGGCGGCGCCTCTGACCCGTTACACTGGACCTCAAACTCTGACACCGCTAAGGTGACACGTGTGGAGAAGCTGAAACTGACCTGTGGATCTGGTCCTGCCTGCTGGATCGGACCGGAGCCAGACCGTCGATCTCATCGAAGAAGATGATGGACGGACGCATCCGATACGCCTGAGGACCCCACACCCACACACACCCCCCCCCACACACACACACACACACACACACACACACACACACACACACACACACACACACACACACACACACACACACACACACACA
>NW_005187669.1:437486-442248 GCF_000239375.1 Pundamilia nyererei | reverse complement strand
CACACACACACACACACACACACACACACACACACTTTAAACCTGTTCACGATGAATTAAATGAATTCAAATTCACAGGGTTTGTTTAACAAGTTTGATTTCAAAGTTTCTAACACAGACACTGTCAGAGTATTAAAGTGCTGCTGACACAAACAGATGTATATGCAGATACAGGTCACAGCGTCTGCTCAGAAGCAGCTTCTCTCTGCTCAGACTCATTAAACTCACTCAAATCATATTTCCTGCTTCAGGATGACTCAGGTGAACGTTTACCTGCTCAAACAGCAGCCGCAGCTGCCGCTCTGACTCGCCCACCCACTTGCTGAGGACGTCGGCTCCCTTCCTCATGAAGAAGGACACCTTCCTGTTGCCGTGGCTACACTCGTTGGCCAACGCCCGTGCAACCAGCGTCTTCCCCGTCCCGGGTGGGCCATAAAACAGACACCCTCTGCAGAGAGACGCAGGTGGAGCGTGTTCACTGTGTAATCCGTCTTAAAAACATGAAGTCCAACCTTTGACCTCGGCCCACTCACATCATTCAGTCTCATGTTTCCTCTGAGCTGCAGTCTCAGCAGGACTCAGTAACTACTACAGCACACATTTACCTTTGTGAGAAGGTAAACTCATCATGTCCCTGCATCAAGCATCACTCACCTCTGAAGGTTTCTTTATATATTTAGAATCTGGGTTACACAAGCGTGTATTCATATCTTTGTGGGAACCAAATATAGAAAGTTTACTATACTTGTGGGGACCAACATTCTGGTACCAAAGACTTTGAAGGGATTTTAGTCTCAGGGTTACAGTTAGGTTAAAGTTAGGGTTAGAGGCTAGGGAACGCATGACGTCTATTAGATGTCCCCACAAGACATGAATACCTGACGTGTGTGTGTGTGTGTGTGTGTGTGTCACCTGGGAGGCTGAATCTTGAAGTTGTCAAAGACCTCAGGGTAGAGAAGGGGGAAGACGACCATCTCCTTCAGAGCTGAGATGTGACCTGACAGACCCCCAATACTGTCAAAACCCACCTGAGGAAGGAAGGAAGGAAGGAAGGAAAGGAAGGATGTAACAGGATCAGGTGGAGAGCAAAACAACACAATGAGAAGATTTTTCTGTGAATCATGTGTAAAACACGAGGTCACAGGAGAACATATCTAAGGTTTAGTCTCACAGATTGGTCGATGGCCATGGGATCGATGTCCGCCAGGCGCGCTCCTGCAGCCATCTTGTCGTTGCGGGTTCCCAAAAGGTTGCCGGTACGCAGGCTGAGTGGGAGACAGCTGAGAGCGAGAGACAAGTCTCAGTAAGACAGGCAGCAAACACCATCTGATCTACTCCATACGCCTCGTGCTTCACAGTTAAAAGCATTGATGATGGACGATGTATCAGGAAGTGGTTTGATGACCCAATCAGATTGGCTGTCTCTGACCTGTCAGGGGCCGCCTCCTCTTCATGATCAGAGTCTTCATCAGATTGTTTGGACCAGGCGCTCTTAGTGGGTCTGCAGGAAGAAACAGAGACCTGAGTGTGACAGATGAAGGTGAAGCATCCAACAGGTGGTTTTGGTGATGATGATAAGATCTGTTGTTCCTGTAGTGAAGGCGGTGATTTTACATCACCCACCTCGGCACTGTGTTTGTGCTGCTGGAGCACTTTTGATGACATCAGCTGACCAACAGCATGGCTGCTGAGGTTACAGCACTAACAGGGCTGAGCTCCAGTTTGGTGAAATCGTAGGACTTTAAAAGCAAGTTTGTAAAGGTTTTAAAAGCCAGTGATGTCACAGTTTATACGTCAGTCTATGGTGGCCCCTCAGGATCAAACGGATACAGGAACATTTGTGAGGGAAAATAAATAAAAACCAGAATGCAGAAAAAGTGTGACCTGAGGTTTCGAGGGTTTAGCCTGTGTAGCCAACCTGCTTCAGACTACATCATACTTCAGCGTTCAGCTGTGTCCTGCTTTATTTGAAGGAGAGAGGAAAGGCGTGTCCACGCTCTGACCTGAAGGCTGCTCTGCGGGTCGTGTTCGCTCCGGAGGCGCTGACTGGGAAGGTTCCTCTCAGGAAGTCTAATCGATACCAGAGAAAACAAAATCATCAGAGCTGGAGCTTTAGTACGTTTCAAGTGTGTGGTTTTATTTTTCTCCTGAAGAACCCGTTGTTCACCGATTTGTAGGCTTTTAGGGTTTTTATTGTATTACTCAGCATGTACAGACGGCATGTTTGGAGCGGCGTACTGACCGCTGGTCGGGCCTTGGTACAGCGACGAGGCTCGGCTCAGTTTGGCATCAACGTTGTGGCCGACGCTGCAGTTGCTGTCTTCATCTGCTGTTACGGCCTTCCTGCTGTCCTCGTCAAAGCCCGCCCCTGGAGACACCAGAGAAGACGTTTTTACCACCACGTCTCCCTCTCGTCATCATTCCTCTGCTCCTAACCATCTGCACTGACCTCGGCTGTCCTCGCTGTCGCTGAGCTCTCCTCGCAGTGGGACTGGTGTTTTACTCCTCTGGGCTTTAGAGTAGATCTTCTGCAAATGTATCAGTTATCAGGTGTGTAACGATCAGTTAATCATCCCTGTGTTTATCCAAGTAATGCATCTGATTAAAGTGACCAACGTGACAACGAGGGATGGGACTGTTTTTGGACATTTCACAGATCAGTTGACTCGTTACTGAGGAACATTTCAGAACCGCTAATATAAACACAAACTCCCACTGTGGACACAGAGCTGTGGGCCTGTGTGATGTCACAGCTCTGACACTTTTCAAAGTCGACCTGTTCTGCTCGTTTCCAGCTCCATGTTTGTGTTCTAACCGTGACCCCTAATGAGGATGCAGGTTATCACTGATTGATATGTGGCAGTGTGGTAAATAAGTTAAATGGTCACCTCGGCAACCAGAGCCTCGAATGTCCGCTAGCGGCCAACCGCGAGCTACAAAGTAATGATAGGTGGACTGACATTAGACTGGACCACAGTGCCTTAGAATAACACGCAGTTTAAAGTAATCCTTATTGTTCTGGGCCTTGCAGCCCCTCAGCTCATCCTCTGTCAAGCTGTTGTAGCTCCTCCCCCTTTAAGGTGCACCTTAGGATTACTCAGACATTACACAAATCCATGAGTAGAAGAAAACTTGACCAAACTGAGTTTCAAGCAAGCTTTTGGTTCACTGGGATTACTGCACATACAGACTCATTATTAGAAACCTGACTGATGTGAACATCCACGGCTGGGACAGAAGATCTGTGAGCCTGCTGTTGTTCTCTGACAGGATGTAAAGCACACGCCACACTGATTACAAACGTCTCAACGACTCGTTGTTTTACTCATTCAGAGCAGGAGAAACTCCATGTGAGGAGGAAATATGAACATGTGAACACAAAAATAAGGGCTGGTGCTTGTCGGCTGCTTTCCAATATGGTGCCAGCTGATATAGACGTTGCCCCCTCCCCACAAGCCGCGAGCAGTGGGAGGGGGGCTGGGTGCAGCCGGGTCCACCGCCCTCATAAAGACCTGATAAGAGAGGCAGCGCCCACCGAGACGGCGGCCGCAGCTGAGGGTTTACAGCTGACTCGGGATGTAAACAAACTCTCAGTGTTGATTATCAGCGTAAAAACATAAACACAGCTCCTAACAACAAAACACGACACAGCGCCACGGCAACAGTGACGCCACAAAGCGCACACACGCGTGTGCCTTAGATGTTTGTGTTGCAGTGCAGTCTGGGTGATGATGCCAAAAGGTTACGGTGAGGGAAACATGTCCTCTGTTAAAGTTTTCTATTTGATCCTTAAAGAACGAAAAAGACTCCGACTGTTTGTGATGATGGAGACGATCACACTGACCCCAGAACAGCTGGTGACCAGCGCACAGCTGTCTGTATCTGAGCAGACTGTTTGAGCCGATGTCCCTCCTGGTCAACGGGGTCGTGACCTTTGATGACCTCTGACTTGTGGCAGAAAATACTTGACACAGCGTCTGGTTTGAGTCCTCGCTTCTACAGATGAGCATCTGTGAGCTCTTTAATTACAGTACTGTGCTGACCCTGGTTTCTTTAAAAGTCTGAAAAAGGTTTTCTTTGTCACTCATTTTCAGTCCAGTCCTTCTACCCGAGCGTGTCCAGAGGAATGATTTTGCCTGTAATGACTGAGAACTGAACAGAGACGTTTCTTTGTGCAAACAGGATAAATACTTATAGTCACTGATCCACTCTAACGGCTCTACTCACTCCTTCCTTGTTGTTACTGAGCCGCCTCTTCTTCTTCATGCTGTCCATCCTGTTCAGGACCGACCTGGCGGCGCTGCAGAGAGAACAGCGTGGACGTCACCAGGATTCAATCTACCGTATTATCACAATCGTACAGGTTTGTGGCATAAAGATCAGTGCAAACATGGCGGACGGCCACATGTGGCCACATTCATCACATCACTCTGAGCTCCTCGGGTTAAACTTCAGACTTTTAATGTATCAAAGACATCCGTGAATCCCAGCAGGGACGATCAAACACAGAGCTGTTGTTCTGTGTGTTTCTTTCTTTGGCTGTCTCAGGGTTAACAATCAAAGTGTCACTGATGGCATCATAACCTGAACTCATCTCAGTTTCTACGTCACTGCTTTTACTGCACCTCCATCACCTCACATGTCAGGAGGATTTTCTTACTTGGTGCTGATGCCGTCGAACATGTTGGAGGCCTCGTACCTGCTCGTCACTTTGGTCAGCCTCGTGCTTCTCCTCAGCCGGCCACCTGACACGCACACACAC
>NW_005187669.1:430567-437305 GCF_000239375.1 Pundamilia nyererei | reverse complement strand
CACACACACACACACACACACACACACAGGAGAAACTACAACCTTTAATTCCTGAGCTCGTGTTTCCAGCTGATGCTGGACTGTTTTACATTAACAGGTGTTTCTAATGTTGTGTCCAATGCATCTTCAATATGAAGTCATAATATTAGAGACGTGCAGGTACACAGCACTGATGAGTAAATCCACCACTGAAGCTCAGCATATTTTAAATACATATTCAGACTGTTTCCCCTCATAAACATATAAAATATCAGGACTTTGAATGATGCTCTTACATAAATAAATATCAGAGAAATGTTTTGTTCTGCAGCTGGAAAAATAATGGACCACTTTGTGGTCTTGCGCTGTTCCTGTCTGAGATGTTTTCCTGTCTTTGTGTGTAAAGTTTAATAAAGTGCACAGTGTGAACTCTGAGACCTTTCACGTCTTCCTGCTAGCGTTGGTTTTCGGAGGTGGTGTCGGAGAGGCGGATGCTGTCCAAGATAAAGACTATGTTGGATAACACCTCCCACCCACTCCATGACATGCTGGTCAGTCACAGGAGCTCGTTCAGTGAGAGACTGAGATTACCCATGATGCACCGCTGAACGACACAGGAAATCATTCCTGCCTGTGGCTCCCTGTACAACGCATCCACTTAACACACTGTTTGCTGCTACAGCTACACATGTTTCTTTTCCAACTATTTATTTATGAGTGAAGTATGTATGTGTATATATGTATATATTGTACTATTCTTAGTTAGTGTATTGTCTGTCTTGTCTTAATGTTGGTTTAAAATGGAGCACTGTAACAAAAAATAATTTCCCCCAGGGATCAATAAAGTATTCTGATTCTGATTCTGATTCTCACCTGAACGCTTCTGGAGCCGCTGAGATTTCCTGCCAACACAAAACAAACGTCAGTGACAGTAAAATGAAAGATTCACGTCACACACGGACTCCTGAACCACAGTTAGAGCCGGTGTTGTGCCAAAAAGTGATTGCTCGTATTTAAACTGCTATAAGTAAGTTGTTGGGCTATAATATGTGAAACATGTTAAAATGCTTCCCTTATGGATGACATAAAGTCATCTTGAGCCACAAACAACATTCGTGTAACAAGGTAGAAGCCGCGATCAGTTTTTGGCAGCGACTTTTATATAACCTTTATTTATGCAGTTAAAAACATCTCATTAACATCAAACATGTCTTTTGTCAGAGTAAGCTGGCCAACAGCAGCAGAACTGTTACAAATATTACGATAGCTCTGTAAAAAGATTGTAAGTAAGGCCTGGTTGGTTATAATGTCAGCACAATAACACAGAGTTGTGAAGATACTTGAAAAACGGATATTTTTTAAATTCTCTATATAACCCCTTTATAAACGCTGTTCGCTGAAGTCTGTTTACCAACATACGTAAAGATATTACACATAAAAACTGCACAGAAACAGTTTTTGGCATTTAATCACTTTTTGGCACAACACCGGTTTAAAAGCACCGTTCACATCTGTGTCCTGCAGTTGGATTGTTTCTGAGCGCAGTTCCTCCTGCACGCTGACACAGGTGCCATGATGAAATGTAATCGCCCAGCTAATCATTTTAGCTCTGAGCATGCGCAGTAAAATAGCTTTAACTGGTGACTTTTGTCTGACCTGATGATGGTGCCCGCTGCTTTCTCATCTTCGTCCTCGGGTGTTTCAGAATCGGTGAGGTTCTGCTCCTCATCCTCTGATTTACATACCTGAGAAAGATTTGAGAGGTGGGGTACTCAAACTCGTTTTGAAGAGCATGCAGCACTACACGTGATATCCGCATCAAAGATAGTTTTACACTCAGTGAGCTTCACACGACTGCAGCTAAAGACCAGAGGGGTATTTTACACCTGTCATATGACCAGGAAACCTGCTGCACCATGTGACCTTACAGTGGTTTACACGAGGCTGATGTAAAGTTAAGAAAAATAAAACAAAATAAGAGAGAGACCCGCTCAGAGCCAGCTGAATGTCCGGTACTTTGTGAATGACAGATGACCCTGACATCATGCAGGCAGAAGGAGAGCGCTCACGTGACTGTGTGAGGAGGCAGCTGGAAGCCGCTTCTCTGTGCGGCTGAGCTCAGAATAAGCTAGTAAAATATCTGCAGCGTAATTAAAAAACGTTTAGTTTCCGATTTAAACCCCAACACTAATGATAATATCTCAAAGGTTGTTTTTTGTTATTTTCATAACAATAATGATAAAAATGTGTTTACTTGTTTTGTAAATGTAATTTATACATTTAATTTGTTTTTTAAACGTATTTCTTTCTCAGAGACTTCGCTCTCACTCGGCGGCCATCTTTAAACGCCACAGACTTTTACTAAAGCTCGTTAAAGCAGTGAGTGAGACCAGGAGGAAACTCCACCTGTTTACTGATTTCTACCTAAGTAAGTTTAAAAAGCTGCCCCCGGTCCTCTCCCGGTCAGTTTAACGTTTTCCTCCCTCCGGTTAAACTGACGGTCATTTAAACGTCGCCGTGAGTTGAACCTTACACACCGAACACGGACACACTCACATCGGACCGTCCGGACTCTTGAGTCCGGGGAGCGTTCTTCCTCCTCCGGGTCTTTATCTCAGATCGTGCCGGGGTCCCGGTGCTCGTGCTCGGCCCGTTTCTCCGGTCCGCGTCCCCTCTGCCTCGGAGCGTCACCATGGTAACGACGCAGGCATAAGCTAACGGCGTTAGCCTTAACGACAAAAATAAAGAAGAAACTCCGAAGAACCTCAGACCTCCGAGTGTGTTTGTTCCCGAAGAGCGTCTCCGACTGTGGAGGCTCAGCTGAAGCTGCAACACACCCAAACACGAGCTCGATAAGCCGACAGACCGCACAGCTGCACCGCTGTGGTTCAAACGCGAGGGTTCTGCCGCCGCCTGCTGACGTCATGCCGTAATGCGCGTGGTGCGTAAACTGATAATAATAATAATTATAATGATAATAATAATAAGAGTAGAGATGTTTTCAAAGCAGCTGTTTACCTGTGTGCTGACTCTCAGAAGGATCGATCTGCGGCTGTTTGCTTTATCAGTGAAGATAATTAATGCTTTTAGATCCAGTTTCTCTCCCCCTCTGTTCTCAAACAATAAGTAATAATTGTTAAATTAAGAAATCTACTTGGAACCTGATGTTTTCAATTCAAATAAAAGGTTAATGCTTCAAACTGTGACATTTAAGACATACAACAATGAAATAATTTTGCTTAGTTTTTTTCAAAGCTATTTAATTTTAAATGGATCAAATATTGATTAAACATCTTTAATTGATTAAACATCACCTGACTGACTGTATTTAATGCCACATGTACAGAACTGTGCAGCTAAAGTGATGCCACTTTCAGCCATATAAATGATCCTTTAATTCAAAAGATGGACTCATGTCACTTTTCCTACTTAAACACTCAGTTCAGACACTAAAATCTTTTTCTCTTTGCTTTCTTGAAAACCTCCCTCCAATGGGACTGTAGTGGTGATTCCTTTGTTTGTCCAACCAAACATCCAACAATTTAAAATCTACAAGCCACTGCTGCACTGTGGTGGTATTTTGTATGCAGGCAAAAGAAGTCAAATGTCCAAAACCTGAAAGTTGCGTTTTATGGTTTATTTATCCAGTTTGGCAAACAATAACAAAGATCCATTTCTGTTGCTTACTGCTGCTGTTTTGGTAAAAATAAAAAAAAACCAAAAAAAAAAACATTGGCCCTCCCCAGTGCACGCTGGTCCTATACCAGTCCCTTTATTTTTTAGAAAAAATGGCCCCACAGTTCTTCCTGACTGACTTAAGATAAGCAACAAATCAAAGCAAAAAAAATAAACAAGTATTAACCTACAAATAAAACTTGTAAATAACAAAAAATATAAGTAAACCAACAACAAACTTATTTAAAAATAAAGAACAAATCGCTCCAACAAGGACTGCATGAAATTCTCCATCCATCCTTTTCTGGATACGCTGCTCATGTGGCCAGTCTGCAGGGCTCACTTGAAATTACACCAGGAAACACAATAATAATGAAACAAGACTTATGAACAAACTGAGATAGTTTTATTAAAATACATAAAATCCTGAATTCACCTCTGACCTCATGTGACGTTCACTGTGACTGAGGTTCAGCTTAAACAGGCACGTTTTTAAAAACTCATTTCAAAGAACCTCATTTTAATGCTGACTCATCAGTTTCCTAATCTGTACAATGCATTAAAAGGAAAATGTGCTACTTAAAAAAACCCTTAGTCTTAATGCTCTGCACACTGGTAAATATGTTTTGGTAAATCTGGTGTTGTGTGTAGATCTGATGGAGACTTCAGGGCTCCACAGGACTCAGCGTCTCGGTCCGGGATACAGCTGTCAGCGACTCAGGTGTCAGAAACAACTGCAGGAACAAGCAACAGTTTTGTTTCATATTTCTTATGTTCAGCAAAACTGAAAATGTCTCCAATAAAACAAAAATATTGGTAAAATATATGTTGTGCACTATTTTTTCTTAATTTTCTAACATATCTCTTATTCCCTGTTCTTGCTGACCCCTGTGCTGCAGTAACGTGAATTTCCCCAGTGTGGCTTTAATAAAGTCTGGGTCTAAATAATGAAGCTTTACAAAAAATAACTGTTTAGACTGACGCTGTATAAAATGTCAGGTGCTCTGTGTTTGTCCTTCGATGTGCGCTGCAATACAGCGTGTAACATTTGTCACCGAAACAGACTGTTTATTCATTTGTATTACATCTGCGTGTGAAACACGTTTAACCTTTAACACACTGGCACCAGCTACATACAGGGGAGTGTTTTAAATCAAAAAGATGAAGTAACGTTAGTAAGACATTCATCCGGATCATTTTGGACACAACTGTAAATGTAAATATCTCAATGTTTCGACAACATTAAGCTTTAATGCTTCCAAAATGAGATTGCTTGTTTCATTTTCACTTCCTGTTGACTTAGTTTCATTCTCTGCATATCCGACCTGCTCCAGTTTTGTTGATACTTCAGTGTTGCTATAACAGGAGCGTTACAGACCTGGGTCGGTGGTGTAGTCCTCCAGATTATGGATCTCTGTCCACCTCCGCTGGACTTCTGATGGTCCTCTCCAGGTCAATGCACAGTCTGAGTAGAACAATATTAGATGAATTTCCAGCTTTATAAATAATAGATAAATTATGCAAAACACCAAAATTTCACAGTGAAACTCAAGCCCTCAATACATTAACTGACACAGCCCTAAGCAACAACAGGTCTGAAAACACAGAAAACTTTGACAAATGACAAAAACAGTGTAAAATTTCTTACCGAAGTCATGCTTAATGTTCTGGTTCTTATAAATGACTTCATAGCTGTACTTAGACTTGTCATCCTTTGAAATCTCCACATGGGCTCTTATCTCCAAGGTGCCGTCTTTGTTTGTCTCAGTGTCTGATCTCATCAGACCCTTCTCTTCAGTTACAGTCTCCCCGTTACGCTTGATCTCCACGTCGATGGCTCCCTGGCCTCTGGCGATGCATGTCAAGAGGATTTTTTCACCGTCCTTCGAGTTCTGTGCATAACGCTGAACATCTGGAAATGAATCCAGATGAATGTCTTGAGCATCTGAATCAAAAATACTTTCCAACACTCACAATGTGACTGCTCCTTGAAGATGAGCCAAAACGATACAGCTGTGGCACACCTGTCACGTACCAGCTACACTTTGTGCTCCATCAGTTTTTTGCTTATTGCACGTTTCTCCTGTTTCTGCAGCAGCACCTAATCTGACCGCATCGCCCACGTTGACAGCAGGCACTGACTCCAGGCCTGCTGTTAGTAGCATGTCCGTCTGTTTGTTAGCTAGCAAGCAGCTTCCTGTGTGAGCGTGTTACATCCTGTTAGGCAGGTCTGAGCTGAACACATCTTATTGTTTTTAAGAGTTGTAGATTAAATTTCACATGTTTGTGTTGCTCATCAAACGCTCAGCACGTTAGTCCAAACTATGACTTCACTTCACTTCATCATTTATTTCCTTTGTGACTTGGCAGAGGTCGGGATCACAGTGAGGAACAGACTGCTGCTAACAGAAATGTTTCAGTGTGTGTCAGAAGCTTCAGCTCCTCAGCGCTGCAAAGGTTATTTCATTATAACTGGAAAGCTTAATGAACATATTCACAGAATTCCAACTTTTTAAACTTCTGTGAGGGGGCTGCAGACGAAAAATTAGGTATACACTGACTCTCACATGGCAACGACTTCAGGATATGATCTATAAATTCATAAACCTGCAGACACATCTGCTGAAACTGCTTTTAACTTTACATCCTCATAGGGTAAAGTTCAAATTGCATGATGTGAAATGACAATTAAATTATTAATGAAATTAAATTAGAGTATTTCTTTGAAATTGAAAGCTTAAAAAAGATCATTGTTGACAAACTTAAACAAGAGTGCAAAATTAAAAATTTACAGCTTACAGAGCTCCACATGTGAGGAAACATTTAAAGCTGATGTCTTTCTGTTACTTCTGTTTATTCTTTTATTTATGAACTGCAGGTTAAAATTGTCATGGTCCGAGTGAGTGCTGGGTTTTCCTGCGTGCCAGTAAATCCATCACTGGCCAGAGTCACCACACCCCTCGTTTGTGGCACCTGTGTGTAATTTGCTGGGAGGCTCTTAAGTATGGAACGCCAGGACTGCCATAATGAATTAATTAAATACACCATTAAATAATTAATTAAATGTGTCAATAATTAATTAAA